>NW_025207832.1:0-13573 GCF_004010195.1 Chiloscyllium plagiosum | reverse complement strand
TGCATAAATAAAGGTGTTTGTGCAGTAACTCAGCTGCTGGAGCATGAGGCCAATCTCTCTTACAAGTGTTGGCAGAGGAACTGGATATCCCAAGTAATGAAATTGTTTCAATATAGAACAAACAATGAACACCACCTATAACGTGATGCAATTACCACACTTAATAAATAACAGAATCATGGATTTCCTCCGACTCCCCATCTCTGGGTCACTGACACTGTCTCCAGTCATCTGAGCCCAGAGGCTCCTGCGAGCTCTGTTGGCTAATGTAATGTTTCTGACTGTCACTTTATTTAACAATACAATCAAAATAAATGGAATGAATGGTGTTATTATGTAATGCGTCAATTCAACAATGGCCCAGACAATTGAAAAACTTACATTTCGATGTACTCTACAAAACCATGGACTATTAGAAAGTCAATATCGATTACGTACATAAAATACCATAAAATGTTCTTCAAACCACTCAGCACAGTCACTATTCCTAAAACGACACCCGCTGTTTTCTTGGTGCAATGTTTACTTCTCAGCTTTTGGCAACAGATTGCCACAAACCGATCAAAGGTGAACGTGACCGTGAACCAGACAGAGCAGTTTGTGGAAGCATAAAGCAGAACAGCATGGATGTTGCAACTGCGTACAAAATTCATAAACAGGAACTCCCCCCGATATGTGATTGGAATTGATCGTAGTATCAGATCGAAGATAATGACCAGTAGATTCGCCGCTGCCATAACCACCAGGTAATGAGTGACACATTTGGAAAGGCCACACTTCCCCCGAACCAGGATCATCATTGCAATCACGTTAATTGGAAAGAAGAGAACAAATTTAATAATTTATACCTCAGATATAATGAAGAATTTTTTAAAATTTGCTTTATTTGAAGTGTAATACTGAAATTCATTGTTAACGGGTAGCCCATGTTTTTGTATCAAACTGAAACTTTATCACAAATTTGCTATTTAATATTCCATCCAGAAAGGATTCCAAAAACTGCAGTCAAAGGCACTGATAACTGTGCAGCCAAACAAAAAGTCACAAAGCCATGTGTGCCAATGTAAAATTCAACACTTTCATAACTGTTCATGGATTGAATGAATCACAAAGAATAACATATCACACACATAGAGAAGCAGCGATGATCCCCGAAAAGATTGTTTCTTGAGATGAAAGGGACAATGAGAAACCAATAATAGCTGTTACAACAACATGTGCATTGGCCATCCCTGGGAAGGAGTTACATAAACAACGTGTTCCCTTAGTCAGAGGACATAACATTTCCTTGATGGTCTACAGTCATGACAACTGAGCAATTCAGACCTGCACTCAGCAGTAATGTTGTGAAGGGGTTAATTGCAGGAAAAGCTAACCCTGAATGTAACCAGAAACAATGGAGTTATGTGTGGTGAGAAGGCAAGCTGCAGTCTCGAGGCCTCCAAAAATATACTCAATGCTGAGGATCAAAAAAATCTATTGAATCATCAATAATGTCATTTCACAAACTTGAAAGAAAGAAAATTGTATAAGGATCCAACAGCAGAACAGCTCAACCGAAGACTTTTGAAGACCAACTCTGGACAATCCTGGACATGTACAGAGACAGACCACGGTTGATTGAAATCCTGGACAGATCTCAACTTTCCAATCAGGTAAGGGTGAAGTTAGGTCACATGCCTTATACCTGCTTACTTGGAAGATCTGAATAAAGTTTAAATTATTGTTTCAGTACTTGGTTTTCTGTGAGCTTCCTAAGTAGCCAAATGAAAGATGAATTGTGTTGAGTTTAGCCACAAAACATGGATCAGTGAAACATGACGAAAAGAAAATAAATGCTTTTCAGCAAATGTAAAAGGAGTAACTTTGTAAATTGGATCCGCATTTTCTAACAAGAGAGAAATGTTGGAACAGAAACGAGCCATTCAGAGTCTTCGATGTTTTGATCCATTCCAGTCGGTCATGGGTACATCTTATGAATTGCTCATTATTTTTTCTTTAACCCCATTCCTAGAGGAAACCATTTGAATGGCAATTTTGAAAGAAGCAAAGAGAAAAACAGCATGAAATATATTGAGACAGGAGCAAAGAAAAGCAGGAAGAAAAAGGAAAGGAGGAAAGAAAGAATGAAAGAAAGGAAGGAAGAAAGGAAGAAAGAAAAAAAGGAAGTGACAAATTGATAGAGAGAGCATTTATTTGCCTCACAAATGATACATGTTAATGAATTATCATGGAAAAATTGAATTCTTATTGGTGTCTGGTCATTGTGAAAACACCAGGAAGATCAAAAACAAAGTGGCATGAAAATTAAGATAACACATATGATTACATTCCACTTTTTGAAATATCATTCACAGAGTGTAACTTACCCGGGACACCAACAGCAGCTAAGATCGCATAGTAAATTCTCTGTATATCACTGATCGCCCACAGAATCTTCAGCTTGGGCATAAAACTAAGAGACATGGTTTCCCTTTTGTAAATTATAACTATTTTGATTATTCTGATCAAGGACCTGGTCAGTTCTGTCCTTCAGAGATTGAGAAAACTTCCATTATTTAGAGGAGGGAGAATTCATCAGATCAGAAAATCAGTTCCCAAGTTAATGGAGCCTAATTACAACCACTAACGTAAGTAATGAAATCAATAACTATTGCAAGGGGAGTTTGTACATGAGCAGGACATGTCATGACCAGTTAACCCTATCCTTTCTCGTCAACCTCAAATATTGGTCCAAACTGGCACAATAATAAAATAGTCTATATACCAACAATTCAACAGTGCGAAATAAGAAACAATATTGCACAGAAATTATAATGGGAGAGTTTAATTGTCAGTATGTAGACAGATCCACTGTTGGCATTATTCAATGGGGACGCTCAATGAGGCAACAATCACTGATTTCCCCACTGGCACCATCCTGGGGCCCTTGACTAGAAACTTAACTGAACTATCCACATAAGTCCTTTGGTTTTTTAGCATCTCGTGGAATGTGAGTATCTCTGGGTGTGGAAGCATTTATTTCCCATCCCTTGTTATTGTCCAGAAGATGGGGATGAGCCGCCTTCTTAATTACTGCAGTCCATGTGCTGTAGGTCGATGGACATTACCAACAGCAAGTCAGAAGCTGGGAAACCTGCATTAAGTAACTCAACTCCTGACTCCACAAAGCCTGTCTAGCATTTGCAAAGCAAAAATCAGGAGTGTAAGGGAATCCTCCCCACTTGCCTGGACGGGTGCAGTTTTAACAACACTCAGGGAAGCTTGACACATCCGGGGAAAAAAACTCACTTGATTGGCAACACATCCACACCCACCCAACCCCTCTACCACCAGTTGTGTGTGCCACCTACAGGATGCACAGTTTAACATCCAACATATTTATAATTTAAAAACAAGGGGTGGGCATTAAAACAGAGATGAGGATTTTTTTTATGTCATAGACTTGAGAGTCTTTGGAAGTAGATGCAGAATTAAAAGTGAACAACAGAGAGAAAAGATGAAGGTACTGAAACAGAAACTAGTATTGAAATGTCCAAAAAGTGTGTGAAATGGAACAATGGCACATGCTGGAACACATAACCCTTAGAGCTAGAGACAGGAGAAGTTAGATATTTTTAAAAACTTTCTTCTGTCTATATTCATGTAAGAAAGTGTAAATACTGATCAAAATAATAGGGATTCAAGGCACTAAACTGAATTTTAAAAAATATTTAATTAATACTCAAAAAGAAAAAACTCTGGATAAATTAAACAGCAGAACAGTTGGTAAATCATTTGGTTCTTTTGGTCTACATCCAGGATTTCAATGGAAAGGGAAACAGAGAGGGTGGATACAATGCTTTTGACATTCCTGTGTAATCTATCTCAGTGCTTTTCAACTGGTGTGTCACAGCACACTGGTGTGCAGTGACAAGGTGAGCAGTGTGCTGTGGAATGTTTAGGAGGCAGCGCTGAATCTGTGGATGAGTGCCATGCCTCTAGGAATTCCCTGGCTTGTCCTATAATAGTAGTGTTGTCCCAGTTGAATTTGTGTTGCTTGTCATCTGTGTGTGTGGCTACTAAGGATAGCTGGTCGTGTTGTTTCGTGACTAGTTGGTGTTCATGGATGCGGATCATTAGCTGTCTTCCTGTTTGTCCTATGTAGTGTTTTGTGCAGTCCTTGCATGGGATTTTGTACACTATTTTGTATACAGATTCAATCAATAAGCACATCAATAAGCAACCCAATATACCGACCACTGCAGCGGACAGCTGGAACTGACAACCGGAAGTGGCAGATTCAAATCACTACAAATGCCGGAGGAAAGAACACAGAAGCACTTCACAGGAGGCTCCCAAGCACTGAGGATGTCACCTAGACAGGGATGAAACGTCTGCAACACAAATTCCCAGCTCGGTAAACAGAACCACAACAACAAGCACCCAAGCTACAAATCTTCTCACAGACTTTGAACATTCAAAAAGTTTCATTGAAGATACCAAATTTGGAGTATTGTGCGCAGATTTGGGCCCCATATCTCGGGAAGGATGTACTGGTCTGGAGCGTGTCCAGAGGATGTTCACAAGAATAGTTGAGGAAATGTTTGAGTTTTTTGGGTCGATACTTGGAGTTTAGAATGATGGGGGAATGTAATTGAAACTTACCAAATAGTGAATGGCCTGAATATGGTGGATGTTGGGAAGATGTTTCCATTGGTTCAAGAGACTAGGACCTAAGGGCACAGCCTTAGAATAAATGGAACAGCTTTTAGAACAGAGATAAGGAGACACTTCTTCAGCCAGAGAGTCATGAATCTATGGAATTCACTTTTACAGAAGGAAGTGGAGGCCAGGTCATTGAGTATATTTAAGATGGAGATAGATCGGTCCCTGATTCTCAAGGTGATGAAGGGTCACAGGGGGAAAGTGGGAGAATGGGGTTGAGAAACTTATCAGCCATGATTGAATGGTAGAGCAGACTCAATAAGCTGAATGTCCTAATTTCTGATCCTATGTCTTATAAAATAGATGTGAGAGTTGGCTATTCGGCCCATCAAGCCTGGTCAACGATTCAATCCAATGATGATTGATCCTTTGTATGTTCCTGCTGTCTCCCCCACCCTTGACACCTTTATGACCTAGAAATCGATCTGCTCCTATCATAAGTATGTTCAGTGAATTAGCCCCACAGGTTTAGATGGTGGAGAATTCCACAGGGTTAGCAGTCTGAGTGAAGACATTTATTCCCACCTCGGTTCGATATGATCTGCCATCGATATTAATTACACACTTACCGATTTTCTGCCACTACCAACCGGAGTAGTTTGTCACAATCCTGCTCTTGACATATTCCGGAGGGTTAGGAGGAATGGAACAGGATATTCAGAAACACAGGAACTAAAATCCAAAAACAGCCTTTTGTATCATTGAGTCTGCTCCAAGATTCACAGGTCATGGCTGATCTGATCATCCTCAACTCCACTCTCCTGCCTTTTCCCCATTCACCTCGACTCTCTTCCTGATTAGAAATCTGTCCATCTCAGCTTTGATTCTACATGGCTTGGAGAGGGTGGACGCTAGGAAATTGTTTCCGTTAGATTAAGAGACTAGGACCCAAGGGCACAGCCTTAGAGTAAATGGAACAGCTTTTAGAACAGAGATAAAAAGACACTTCTTCAGCCGGAGAGTCATGAATCTATGGAATTCACTTTTACAGTAGGATGTGGAGGCCAGGTCATTGAGTATATTTAAGATGGAGATAGATAGGTCCCTGTTTCTCAAGGTGATGAAGGGTCACAGGGGGAAAGTGGGAGAATGGGGTTGAGAAACTTATCAGCCATGATTGAATGATAGAGCAGACTCAATAGGCTGAATGTCATAATTTCTGATCCTATGTCTTATAAAATAGATGTGAGAATTGGCTATTCGGCCCATCAAGACTGGTCAACAATTCAATCCAATGATGATTTATCCTTTGTATGTTCCTGCTATCTCCCCCACCCTTGACACCTTTATGACCTAGAAATCGATCTGCTCCTATCATAAGTATGCTCAGTGAATTAGCCCCACAGGTTTAGATGGTGGAGAATTCCACAGGGTTAGCAGTCTCTGAATGAAGACATTTATTCCCACCTCAGTACGATATGATCTGCCATCGATATTGATTACACACTTACCGATTTTCTGCCACTACCAACCGGGGTAGTTTGTCACAATCCTGCTCTTGACATATTCCGGAGGGTTAGGAAGAATGGAACAGGATATTCAGAAACACAGGAACTAAAATCCAAAAACAGCCTTTTGTATCATTGAGTCTTCTCCAAGATTCACAGGTCATGGCTGATCTGATCATCCTCAACTCCACTCTCCTGCCTTTTCCCCATTCACCTCGACTCTCTTCCTGATTAGAAATCTGTCCATCTCAGCTTTGATTCTACTTAGAAACCCAAGGTCGATGGCTCTCTGTGATAAACAATTCCACAGATAGACACCACTCTGAGGAGAGAGACTCCTCCACATCTCCATCTTCAACATGGGACTCCTTATCATGAGGTGATGCCCTCTGGTCAGAGACATTCCTACAAGGAGAAGTAATCTCTCCACACCTACCCTGTCAAGACCTGTAAGAGTCTATAGGTCACCACTTATTGGCCTGAAATCCAACTCTTGGGCAGGAGTTTCCCAAACATCTCAACCTCTCCTCAAAAGACAGTTCTCCCCATTCCTAGTGTCAGCCAAGTAAACCTTCTCTGGGCTGCCCCCACTGCCAGGATATCTTTCCTTCAATATGGGACCCAAAACTTTTCACAGTATTCCAGGGGATCCTCACCAGTGCCTTGCACAGTTTTAACAAACTTCCATATTGTGATATATGGTTCCTTTAGAAATAAGTGCCAGCAGCCCATTTGCCTTCCCTATTTCCCATTGAATTTAGTTGCTTTGTTTTGTGATACACGTACGCTAACTCACAAATCCTGCTGTGCTGTAGTTTTCTTCAGTCTTTCTCCATTGAAATATTATTCCGCCATCTTATTCTTTCCATCCAACTGCGTAGCCTCAGGGTTTCCCCAAATATAATTTACTTAAACTCTTCCAAAAACGTCAACATGCCAGGAGTAGGCCACCTGGTTTTTGGAGACTGCTTTACCTTCAATATCATCAGGGCTGATTCTCAATGTACTGTAACCACTTTCTCCCATTCATCATGACACCATTAAGTTGCAACATTTATGCATCTGTTTCTCGAATTTACTCAGTGACCCAACCTCTACCATCTTCTGTGGGAGAGAATTCCACAGGTTGATCAGCCTTTGAGTGAAGAAATGTTTTGTCATCTCAATCCGAATTGGTTTACTCCACATCCTGAGACAGTGACCTCTTGTTCTGAACACCCCGTCCGGGGGAAACATCTTGCCTGCATCTCGTCTGTCTGCCCCTGCTCGAATTTTATCAGTTTCAATTAGCTCCCCTCTTATCCTTCTAAACCCAAGTGAATACCGGTCCAGTTGGACCAATTTCTCCTCATCCTGCCATTCCCACTATCAGCCGAGTGAACCTTGGCTGCACCCCCTCTCTGGCAAGTATATCATTTCTCAGCGAGAGAGTGCAAACCTACATACAATACTCAAAATAGAGTCTGACAAAAGTCCCGGATAACTGCTGTGAGACATTCCTACGTGTTACACTCACGACCACTTGGCATGTCTCTAACATCATGTGGACTATTTATCATAGAATGGGGAAAGGGGTTAATGTGGGATGGGATAGAGGGCAGGAGGGAAGGGTGAGGAGAAGAGTAAACATACAGGGGAAGATCGGTTACTGTTTCCTCAGATCTGGGGAAACAGGAAGTCCGAGGGCAACATCGTTTACATTCACCTCCCGCCCCCACCAAAGACTAGAATCACATCTGGTGTCAGGCAATTCCCAGGTTCCAAAGTAACTCAGCTCATCTTTTGTTGTCCCAGTGTGGCTCTCCATAAGCAGAAGTCATCACAATGTTTAATGTTGCTCTGTGACTGGGATCACAGAATCTAGGCCACTCATTCATTTGGGAGGGTGTCCACCCACACCTGCCTCCACCACCTCCCCCGGTTGTAAAAATGTTCATCGTTCCTAGTCTTCCTGCTGCCTTGATATCTAGTCCTTTCCCATTTTTAAAATCTTAAAACACACCCATCATAAGTGAACAGAGATCAGGGCAATTTAAAAATAAGTATCAAATGGTTCATTTTGGTCAGAGGATCACACAGAGGCAATATAATAAAGAGCAGACAAATCGAAAGGGGTTACAGCAGATGCGGGGTTTGAGCAATTTGTGTATTACTGTAGCATCCCTACAGTGTGAAAACAGGCCATTCAGCCCATCCAGTCGAAAGAACCCTCCAAAGAGCATCCAATCCCAACCACATCCAAACACTGCATTTCCCGTGGCTAACCCATCTATCCTGCAGAGTTTGGACGATTTAGTATGGGAAATTCGCACACCTGCACATGTTTGGACTGTGGGAGGAACCCGGAGCACCCAGAGCAATCCCACCCAGACTTGGGGAGAATGTTCAAATTCCACACAGACAGTTACGTGAGGCTGGAATTAAACGTGGGTTAGTGCTGTGAGGCAGCAGTACTAACCACTGAGCCACGGGAACAGCATCAATCACTTCCATGAAAATAAAAGAGTATTTGCAGTAAATGTATACCAGTCTGACACGAGGGATGTTAGAACTGCTGTGCAAAGAGAGTTTGGTTCAAATGGGCCTGTATTCATAAAAGGTTAGAAGGATGACAGGCAGAGAGTCGTTCATGAAGTTATTGGGTCCACAAGGCTTTATTGCTTGGGCTAATGAAAAACACAAGAGGTTATGCTCAACGTATATTGGACTCAGCATCTCCTGGCCCAGAGTGTAGTGCCAGGCTTTTGGTGCTCTACTTCAGGAACAAATGTGAGGACATCAGAGAGATTGTGTGGGGAACTGATTCATGAATATGGCTGAACCATGAGGAACCTCGATTAGTTGGACAAAATTGAGAGATTGCCATTGCTTTTCAAGCTGTATGGAAACGTTAATTGGAGGACTTCACATGGATATTCAAAATTATGAAAGTTCTGGAATAATGAATAATTATCATGGATAATCCCAAGCTGACATTGTTTAGTACTGTCAGCAGATTTGGAAATATTGCTTTTGAGCCCCTCAACCAAAGATCTGATGTTTATTGGAAATAGCTGGATGCCAAATCTCGAACCTTGCTATATCTTCTAAGCCTTACATTAAAAAACATGGTTTTAATCTTACTCACTGTTTTCTGCCAGCTCTCCAATTCTCAAACCATGACCATATGTTTCCCGCAGTCCCACGGGATTCGAATTTGCACAAAAGGCTTGGGGCTTTATCAAAAATCTTTCTGAGATTCCAAACGTATTGCATTGATACCATCTTCCGAATTTTGCTAAAAGCCACTTTCTCAAATATGATTCCCATTTCATAAATCTCTGTTGACTTTGTCTCCTCCCATTAATTTCAGTCCAATATTTTTCTCTAAAACTGTTTAGTTGCTAGTTTAGTTGCTATTCCGTTTTTCTCACCAGACTAAAGTTCCCGAGTATTTCTAGGAAGTGTTCTTGTTTTTTGCTTCTGTGAAGGCGTAACCGAAGTATTTGCTCCATAGTTCTGCTATTTCCCTGTCCTCAATTATCTGGTATCAGACTGTAAGAAAGCTGCACCTTTTTCTCTTAATTTTGTCATTGACATATTTTCAGAAGATATCACAAGTTTACTCTTATATACTTTGATAAGATATTCTTCAGAAACCCATCAATTCCTATCTTAAGCGACTCAATGATTGACCTCTCACATCTATACAATAGCAGAAGCACAGTTTCTGTACCATCAGAAATACAGCACGGTCTATATTAGGCCCACTTTCCGACACAAGATCTGTAGTTGTCAATCTTATGGTATTTCAAGTGCACAACCATGTATTTTCTGATGGTTTTGAGGTTACCATGACAACCCTCCTCTCAAGAAGTGTATTCCAGACCCAAACGCACTCTGGGTGAAAGACAATCTTCAAATCCTCATTAAACCTCAAACCCTTCATTTTAAAAGTGTGACCCTTTGACTAAAAGGAATAGCTGCTGTCTATTCACCCTGTCCGTGTCCCTCGGAATCTTATCCTTCTGATTCACGGCTCCAAAGTAAACAATCCGAACTTATCCAGCCTCTCTCCACAGCTGATATACTCCATCCCAGGGAACATCGTGGTGAATCTCCTTTGCACCCCCTCCAGTACAATCACATCCTTCTTGTAGTGTGGCGACCATAAATACACACAGTATTCCATCCTGGCCTAACCAATGTTCCGCAAAGCTCTTATAATCTATGCTTCAATGTATAAAGGCTGTGTTTACGCTCCCCTACGCTTTCCCATATTGTGTAATAACCTGTCCAGTCACATTCAGGGATGTGTGGAGAAGCACCCTCTGAGATTCCTGGTGTGCTGTCATTCATTGAGTCCTCCTCTGTCTGGTTTCTTCTTGCAAAGTTCATCACCTCATATTTATCAGGGTGAAATCCCATCTGCCATTGATCCACCCATCTGACCATTCCATCTGTATCTTCATGAAACATAAGGCCTTCCTCCTCACTGCCAAACACCCGGCCAATCTTCGTATCAAACACAAACTTACTTATGACACCCACCACCCATCGTCCATACATTTGGAAAGGCCACACTTCCCCCGAACCAGGATCAGAATTGTCACCACATTCACTTGACAGAAGAGGGGAAAATAAGAGAGTTTATTGATCAGTTACAATGCAGAAAACAATGCAACTAATTCTTAAATAGATTATTCAATTTTATTGCAACAAACTACAATGTGAAAGTAAATATATTGTTTGACATTTCAATTAGAGAGGATTCTCAATATTTTAGTTGTGGGAGGACAGATACCCAGTATAATCTGGTAACTGATAACTATGTGGCTAAAATCACAAAGCAATGTAACAGGTGAAACATAATTACAAAACAAAATTGCAGTTTGAATAAATACAGAAGGAATACATTTGTAAATTGGAGTGAAAACGTTTCTCACAAGTATGGAAATATTGGAGTGGAAACATTTCAATCTTTTCTTCTTCTCAAGTGGGCCATACATATATTGGATCTAGTTTGCAGTTTTGATTGTACAATCATTATTATACTTATCATAGAGAAAATAATCCTTCAAAAATTTTGAAATCTGCATTTCTTGAGAAAGAAAAAAAAACAAAGAAAGCAAGAAAGTAAGAATCCTTCTTAAAGTAAAGTCAATGATAAAATGTAAGGAAGATCACTAAAAAAAGTACTGGCACGAAGATTAAGATCACTCGTGCTTAAATTCCATCTTTTGAAACAACTTCCCGAGAGTGTAACTTACCTGGGACACCAAAAGCAGCTAAGACCGGGTAGTAAATCTTCTGTATATCATTAATCACCCACAGAATCTTCAACTTGATCAAAAAACCAAGAGACATAATGTCCCTTTTGTAAACAATGGATGTATCATTGAATGTTGTTCGGGTTTGGTCTGATCTCTCTTTGAGAGATTGTAAAATAATCCCTTATTTATATGGGGTGAATGCATCAGAGCAGAAAATCAGTTCCCATGTTAGTTGAGAATGAATTAATTGAGAATACAGCCACCAAATGAAGTAATGAATCAAGAACTATTCCAAAGGGAATTTGTACATGAGCTGTCTACGCCCTGACCAGATTACCCCTATCTGTTCATCCAACCTCCAAGTCTTGTATAAATCTACATCTTAACAGAAAGGTCCATTTCCCAGAAATGTAACAAAAGTACATTTGAGGCACAGGATGATTGGATGTTATGAGATGCAAAGAAAGTTAGGAAAATGCACACTTAATAGTCAACAATGGGAGTTGAAAGAATGAACGTGGATAATGTCTTTGCAGATTCCTTCTCCCCACCCTCCAAACTGTGTGATGGAACTTGCAGAAACATTGCCAATTATGTTTACCATTTTCAGGGTGTGATAGACAGTTTTTGAATCAGGAAGGAAATCAAGGTTCATGTGGAAAAGGCAAGAAAATAGATATGACCATTTTCTTATCAGGCAGTCTCACTGAATTGTGTAACCTATGCCCAATCTACAAGGCATATGTCAGGAGTGTGATGGAATAAGTCCGATTTGCCTGCAGTTGTGAAGCTGCAGGGAGATTCAAGAAGCTTGACACCATCCAGAACAAAGCAGCCCAGTTAACTGACACCACATCCACAAGCATCCGCTCTCTCCACCACCGATGCTTAGTTGCAGCAGTGTGTGCCATCTACAAGATGCATAGTTTAATGTTTAAAGTAGTTATCTATTAAAAACAAAATGGTGCCCATTTAAAACAGAGATGAGGTGACATGTTTTCTATCAGAAGGTTGTGACCCTTTAGAATTTCCTTCCTCAAAAGACAGTGTTTAGAGAATTTTTAGGTATTTTGTAAGACAAAAGTGGACTGCTGATGATGACAACGTTGAAGGATGATCAGGACTTGCGGGAATATAGAGTTGAGTTTAAAATCAGATCAGCCATGACCTTATTGAATGGTGAGCAGGATTGTGGCCTCCTCTTGTTCTTGTTCGTACATTTTAAGAGTTAATCTCTGACCTTTCCGATGAATAAGTCCTCAACCACCAAAATTGAGGTGTAGTGGGCAGCAAAGAAGATTACCTCAGAGTACAATGGGATCTTGATCAGATGGGCGAATGAGCTGAGCAATGGTAGATGGAGTTCAATTTAGATAAATGCAAGGTGCTGCATTTGGAAATGCAAATCAGAGCGGGACTTATACCCTTAATGGTAAGGCCCTGAGAAGTGATGCTGAACAAAACGTTACCTTGGAGTGCAGGTTCATAGCTTCTTGAAGGTGAGTCGCAGGTAGATAGTATAGTGAAGAACACATTTGGTATGCTTTTCTTTATTGATCAGCGCATTAAGTATATGAATTGGGAGGTAATGTTGTGACGCTACAGGATATTGATTAGGCCACTTGGAATACTGCATTCAATTCTGCCCTCTCTGCTAGAGGAAGGATGTTGTGAAATTTGAAAGTGGTCAGAATAGATTCGCAAGGATGTTGCCAGGTTTGGAGCATTTGAGCTATAGGGAGAGGCTAGATAGGCTATTTTCCCTGGGCTATTGGAGGCTGAGGGGTGACATTGTAGAAATTTATGAAACCATGGGGTGGCATCAATAGGGTAAATAGACATGGTCTTATTCCTAGGGTGGGACAGTTCAAAACTCGAGGACATAGGTTTAAGGTTAGAGGGGAATAACTTAAAATGTACCTGAGGGGCAACTTTATCATACAGAGGGTGGTGCGTGTATGGAATGAGTTGCCAGAGGAAGTGTTGGAGGCTGGTAAAATGACAAAATTTAAAAGACATCTGGATGGGTATATGAATAGGAAGAGTTTAGAGGAATATTGGCCTTGTACTAGCAAATTGGATTAGGTTTATCTCGGACATCTGGTCAGCATGGATGAGTTGGACTGAAAGATGTGTTTCCATCCTGTGTATCTCTATTACTCTACT
>NW_025207831.1:11234-13571 GCF_004010195.1 Chiloscyllium plagiosum | reverse complement strand
TCCAGCCAACCTTACTATTTCTATTTACTCTGTATCCTTCCACTTGCCTCCTACTCTTGAGGATACGACCACCTGCCAATCTAGTTTAAATCCTCCCTTGTAACCCTAGCAAAACTGGCCGGCAAGATATTGGTATCCCCTCCAGTGCATGTCTCCATCTCAGGAGATTACCACTGTCAAGGTTTTTATTAAAAATGTTTCTCCTAGCTCTCTGTAATCACGCTGCAGGACCTCGTCCCTATTTCTACGTTATCATTTGTGCCAACGTGCATAATGATTTCTGGCAGCTCACCGTCCCCCTTGAGAATGTTCTGCAGCCACTTGGAGACATCCTGGTCCCTAGCAACTGGGAGGTTGCCCACCATCCTGGATTCCCGTTTGCGATCACAGAATCTCTGATTTATCCCACTAGCAATCGACCCTCCTATCTTTAACGTCCAGTTTACCTTTACTCTTTCCCGCTGTGTCCCAGAGGCAGTGGTAGTACCACCAACCTGGCTACTGCTACTTTCCCCTGAACGGTCATCTCCCCAAACAATCCAAAATGGTCTACTTGTTTTCGAGGGGAATGGCCATAGGAGATTCCTGCACTCCCTGCCTACTCCCTTTGCCATTCCTTGTGGTCGCCCATCTACTCTCTGGCTGGAACATGACAGGAAGCAAGGAACACCTGTTCGATGAAATTGTGTTTATTTAAATACAACAGGACTGACATGTAAGACTAATGAACTCAGGACAATGAATGTTGGACAGGAATATTATAGTCATTAAAGAAACATAACTAGGGGCGTGTCTGTGAATTGGTCAGTATCTCAGACGACCCTGAGTGCATCCTAAATTAGATTACCTACAGTGTGTAGACAGGCCCTTCGGCCCAACAAGTCTGCACCAACCCACCGAACAGCAGCCCACCCAGACCACCCCCGTACACGCAACACTACGGGTCATTTAGCATGACCAATTCACATAACCTGCACATCTTTGAACTGTGGGAAGAAACCGTATCACCCAGAGGAAACACATGCAGACACGAGGAGAATGTGCAATCTCTACACAGGCAGTTGCCCAAGGCAGGATTTGAGCCCTGGTCGCTGGTATCTGAGGCAGCAGTGCTAACCACTGAGCCACCGTGCCGCTCAGTATCTCTCCCTGTCACGGTCTCCTAGGAGCTGAAGCTGGGTGCAGTGCCCACACGTGTAGTCATCAGGGACGGTGGAAATCTTCCTGAGCTCCCACATCCCACAAGAGGAGCGTGTGACTGCCCTAAATGCCATCACGACTACTGTAACAATAAAGTTAAAACAACTTTATTTGAGTTTACCTGTATATTTTGCTAAACTTGAGCTGTCCGAAGCCTCTCGTGCCAAAGCCTTCCTGCTTACTCTGCTACCAACAGCATATCTCTCTACCCCTCCACATTTAATTTTGGTCAGGGAAGGAAGGAGACACAACATTGATGTACTGTTTAGGCCTTCAGCACTCCTTGATTCCTTGATACCTGGCCCCTGACTTCCTGCTCCCCAGTACAGGTCTCTGCTTGGCCTTGGAGGGTGTCTTGCTGAGGTCTTCCTTCTGGTAGTGGTGACTGTGTCAATGCAAATCCTCACCCCGATAGGCAATCTGTGTTGTCACAGTCCTCTCGTACGTTCTGTCTATTACTCTCGCGTTTATGAAGTCCTTTAAACCCTTGATTGCATTCCAAACTGTGTCTCACTCCATAGTGTGAGGTGATGTTCTTGTGAATACAGGCCTATTGGAAAAGAACACCATTCGACATAGGGGCAAGAATATGTCTATCCTTTCACTGTGTCTGCTTTTCCTTTGATTAGATTATATTTATTTTGTTAATCCCCCATTCCACTTTCCTGTGATATCCCCTAACACTTGTATAAAAATCTGTCTCAGTCTTAAAGATATTTAATAATCCAGTCTCAACAGCCCTCCGAATTTTCTACAATTGCTTCCCTCTCAATGATGTGAGACTTGGTGGTCTTTAATCTGGTGATTTCCCCACTCTATCTTGCATAAACTTCCAATTCTTCCTCAGTTCCTGCATCAAATTGCTCAAAGGTCAAACGGTCACTCTTCCTGAATCCAGAAACTGCTTCTCCAAACTGAAGATCGATTCGTAAGATGTGTTTAACATATTCTCTGGCTCTGTGAACAGGCTGCCCCCTTAGTCCCTAATAGTCGCATTCTTTCCCACGTTATCGTCTTCCCCTTAATAAACAAAAAAAATGACTTCGGTTTCTTGCTAATCTTACCCGCTAAAGTTTTATCACCCCTCCTTCTGCTCTTCCACTGACTTTTTAAGTTTAGCCCTCCACTTTCTATATT
>NW_025207831.1:0-9180 GCF_004010195.1 Chiloscyllium plagiosum | reverse complement strand
GAAGAAGGGCTTATGCCCGAAACGTCGATTCTCCTGTTCCCTGGATGCTGCCTGACCTGCTGCGCTTTTCCAGCAACACATTTCCAGCTTTGATCTCCAGCATCTGCAGACCTCACTTTCTCCTCTAATATTAGCAGTATGAAGGTAAAGCACATCCCAACTGGAATATCCCACCTGGAATACTATGTACCTCGGAGTTCTTCAGTCATTCACTGCTCGTTATCAAGCTGTCCAATTCATGAACCAAAACTGTAACTCTGGGACTGAATGAAAATTTGTTGAATTGTAATTTCGATTGTGGTAAAATGTTCGTCAAATGCAGCTTTCCAGAACTGAACAGTCAGCTCTAAGTACAACGGGTTTCTGCTGATTAATTGCCTGCTCAGTGTGCAGAGGGGACAGCCCTCAGTAATGGAGAACGTGAGGACTGACAGATCCTGGTGATCAGAGTCGAAAAGTGTGGCGCTGGCAAAGCACAGCCATTCAGGCAGCATCAGAAGAACAACAGAGTCAAAGTTTTGGCATCTGCCATTCATGAGAAAGGCATTCCCATGTTTTCCATTACATAATACACAGGATATTGGGAACCATACTTGCTCAGGAAGGCAGCACTGTACAGAGCCCTGAAATGGATAGCAGTCAATCAGTTGGTTGGACAGGGGGTAAACAAGTTGAGGTGAAATACAGAATGATTGAAGTACAAACATATGGATAGATAAATCCCTCAGCCAGACGGGAAACACCCAGGATTACTACAGGAAGAGAGGAAAGAGATTTCTGTGCTTTTGGCGATGGTCTTTGCGTCTTCACCCTCCATCTGAGTATCGTCGGTTGATTGGAGGGTGACAAATATTACTCCATTTTTCAGGCAAGGGAACAGGGAATGTCCTGAGAATGACAGACCAGTCAGCCTTGCATCAGTATTGGCCAAAGTATTGGAGATGATTCTGAAAAATCATAGTTTGATTCGAAACTAATCAGCAAGGCTTTGTGAGAGGTAGATCATACCTCACAACTCTTATTGGATTCTTTGAGGATGGGATTAAACGCACTGAAGAAGGTAGAGCAGTGAATGCGGAGTGCATGGATTTTAACAAGGTGTTTGATAAGCTTCCCCGTGGTAGTTTCATTCAGACTGTAAGGACGCATGGTGTACAGGGAGACCTATCTGTCTGGATACAGAATTGGCTCGCGCACAGAAGAAAGAGGGTGGTGGTAAATGGGAAGTATTCAGTGTGGAACGAGGTGACCAGTGGTGTCCCGTAAGGATCGGTTACGGGACCTCTGTTGTTTGTGATTTTGATGAATGAGTTGGATGACGAAGTGGAAGGGTAGGTTGCTAAGTTTGATGATGTAACAGGTTGGTAGAATTGTGGATAGTGTGGAGGGCTATTGTAGTTTGTAACAGGACATTGACAGGATGCAGGAACTAGCTGCTAAGTGGCAGATGGTGTTCAATATGGAAAATGGGATACGATTCATTTTGGAAGGTCGAAGTTGAATGCAGAATACCGGATTAGAGGCAGGATTCTTACGTTGTGGAGGAATGGAGGAACATATGAGCCATAGCACAGCTCCCACAACGTTTCTACCCAGGTTTATAAGGTTGTTACGAAGGTGTTTGATGTGTTCATTAGCCGAGGCATTGAGTTTAAGAGCTGGAAGGTTATGCTCCAAATATATGGAGATCTGGTGAGACCACACTTAGAATATTGTGATCAGTTCTGGTTGCCTCGTAATAGAAAAGCTTTGATGGAATGCTGAGGAGATTTATCAATATGCTGCCTGGACTAGAGGGCATGTCTTACAAAGAGGATTTGAGGCTTCTCGGGTGTTTTCCTCTTTAGAACGAAGAAGAATGGAAAGTGACTTGACAGGGGTGTATAAGATGATGATATGCATAGATAGAGTGGAAAACCAGTGACTTTCTCCCAGGGTGGAAATGGCTATCTCGAGGGGTATGATTTTAAAATAATTGGAGAAAGGTTTAGGTTAGATGTCAGAGGTAGGTTCTATACACAGAAAGTGGTGTGTGTGTGCAATGAACAGCCAGCAGTTGTAGTAAAGTCAGCTATATTAGGGATATTTAATTGGATAGGCACATGAATGATAGTATAATGAAAGGCATATAGTTTCGTCTGATCTTAGAGTAGGATAAAATGTCGACAGAACGTCAAAGGCCGAAGGGCCTGTACAGTGCTGCACTGTTCTATGTTTCCAATTTCACCCAGCTTGTGGATTTTCATCAATTGTTGAATGCGTGAGGGAGTGATGTGTGAGAGATCAGGAAGCTTTGGAGGGGTGTAAGGCCAAAACCTCCAGTTATGGTGTGCTTTGTTACAGTCACCGGAAAGCCAGTACAATAAGTGTGGTTACTTGGATCAGACAGAATCCGCCAAGTTCAGTTATTAATGTGATTTTTGGTTTGCCGTTTGCTGCTGGTTACTTCACATAAATTCTACTGTGTTACCCATATGGTAATCTCTGACCATTCATAGAGATGTACAATTTTACTTTGATACTGAAGAATGTGAAGGTGACATATATTGGATTTGGCTTTAGAGGTTTCTTTGAGAGACACAAGGCACTGCAATAGATTGTCAACTTGTTAACGTCTTCACCCATGTCTGGTCCGGGGTGCAGATGTATGGATTCTGGGAGGCAGGTCAGGTTTCATCACCATAGGTAACTTGTATGGTGTGATTCTGGCTCTCCATGTCAACAGGTTTGCTCTCTGGGCCAAGCTCTGACTGAAGATGAATTTCAAAATCTGTTTGCTGGTCAGTCATTAGTATTTAACCTGGACAATATTTGTACCTGCACTGAGACCAGTGATAGTCTGTTGGCGGGTTCTCCCCCTGCCCAAGGAGGATTCCAACTTATTTGTTTTGAAGTAATGTTTGACTGAACCAGGTTAGAAGCTCTATGCACAGATTTTGGAAGGGGCTACTGAATCTCTCTGTATCACAGGCAGCTATAAGGTCCAATAACACTGTAAATGATTTCAGATAAATTGGAAGCAACTTTCAGCGTAGCTCATTGTAAGGCGTTGACTTTACTGACCAGAACAATAATCGGATGTTTCCTATATTTCATGAATTGGGCAACAATAAGATGTGAACAATAATCATTTAACTGAATGATAATCTCGTCAATCAATTCTGTTGATTTTATATTTATGGAACTAAAATATATACTCCTGTCAAGATTTTCTAACACAGAAATAAAATATGTACTTTTTATTTTATCGAAGAAAGAACATAACTCTTGTGGTGATCAGAATTAGATATTCAATGTCAGGATTCAAAGCAATGTTTTGCCACGCCAATATATTTAAAGTGGTTGGTTTCTGAGTGATTGCATGTTCAGAGTGAGCAAACGATTGAACATACAAATTGAATTAGTGTTCTTATACATTTATATATATATCAATCAGTTTAATTTCTCACTGAAATGTATGATCTTCAGCTATTTGCCAGCAATTTTAAAATAGCAATAATTTAACATGGACTGTGAATATTAAACTAAATAAATTATTTGTGTTATCAAATTTCAGTGAACAATAACTTGAAAACTTCGAATTTTTAGAATGAATGATATTTAATATGAAATGTGGAGAGTGAAAAAAAACAACGAACATAATATCGTGTCAGTGAAAAGTCAGAGCTTTCCAAAGGGTTTTGTGCCAAAGTAATTGGAATACAACATGTAAAATATTTATATTCTGCGTAATAATTAGACTTCATAATGAAGCTGACCTTGCAATACTTGCATTTTAAATGATTAGATTAGATTAGATTAGATTACTTACAGTGTGGAAACAGGCCCTTCGGCCCAACAAGTCCACACCGACCCGCCGAAGCGTAACCCACCCATACCCCTACATTTACCCCTTTACCTAACACTACGGGCAATTTAGCATGGCCAATTCACCTGACTTGCACATCTTTGGAATGTGGGAGGAAACCGGAGCCCCCGGAGGAAACCCACGCAGACACGGGGAGAACGTGCAAACTCCACACAGTCAGTCGCCTGAGTCGGGAAGTGAACCCGGGTCTCTGGCGCTGCGAGGCAGCAGTGCTAACTACTGTGCCACCGTGCCGCCCACAAATGCTTATGCTGCACCAAATAATCAGATATTTGCGAACATTTACACTCTGAAATAATTGGATACTGACTTTTATTCACAGCTGACACATGATAGAGTACAAAACTTTAAAGTACAGGAGGAAGCCATTGGCAATTATGTATGAATCAGCCCCAAACACGTCTCCCAAGCATCCCCCATTTGCCAGCCCTCTCTCTGTTGCCATTTAAATTCATAATTTCCAAATAAATATCCAATTCTCTTTTGACTCTTCATCCACACCTTTCCCAGCCAGTCAATTCCAATTCGTAACAACTCTCTAAATAAAGACACTTATTTCACTCCTCGCTTTTTTGCTGACAACCTTGAAATTAGAATTCTTTGATGCTATAATGCCAACTAATAGAGTATTATTTTTCACTGTGACAGTTTATTCATACTTTTGAGCACCGCAATAAACTCATATCTTTGTCTGTTCTGCTCCAGAAACAATAAGGCTTGCAAGAACTGTAAAAAACACTACAACTGAAAAACAAGCAGAAAACTAGTGACCAGGATATATGAACATCAATTAGCCACAAAATACATGTCCCCAACACTAATTTCTTGCATAATGATGAGGAAGTATGCCACTTTGACTCGGTCTGCATATCCATCCTCAGACAGGTCAAACAGAGACAAGCACAAGAATTCCAAGAAACGTGGCATTCCAACCGGAACTCTATCAACACATCAATTATGACTCCATCTACCACCCTCTGAGAAAAAGGGCAGGAAATGACATCATCCACACAGGAAATTAACATTACCAACGCAAGGAAACCAACACCAGCACTTCACTGGAGGCTCACTTCCTGGGACAGTCAATGGAACAAACCAGCACCTGCTTCAGAATATATCAGTGTTCATGGCTGCCACCACATAGAATCATTGAAAGAAAATGCGAGCCTGCACCACCGATTGCATTCCAGACACATGCCACCAGGGGCAGAACGGTGGCTCAGTGGTTAGAACTCCTGCCTTAGAGCGCGGGGACCCAGGATTGATTCCAGCCTCGGGTGACTGCCTGCATGAAGTTTGCACATTCTCCCCGTGTCTGCGTGGTTTATGCTAGGTATTCCGGTTTCCTCCCACAATCCAAAGATGTGCAGGTTAGGTGAATTTGCCATGCTTAATTGCCCATAGTGTTAAGGGATGTGTAGGTTAGGTACATTGTTCAGGGGTAAATATAGGAGGATCGTGTTTGTGTGGGTTATTCTTTGGAGAGTTAGTGTGGATTTGTTGAGCCGAAGACCTTATTTCCACACTGTAGGAATTTTATATTCTATGACTGTGCCACCCTCTAGGTTCAAAACAGACTCAGAAATCCTCTCTCAATCCCCTGCCTTTCACTTTAAGTATGTATCTCTTTGTTTTTGACCCTTCGAGTAAGGTAAACAGCTGCTGTCTCTTCATCCTTTCCATTCCCCTTATGCTTTTGTACACCTGTACCAGGTTTCCTCCTCAACCTTCCCTTCTGCAATCAAAAAAGGAGCAAATTTAACGCACGCACTTCACAGTTTGAGTACTCACTTGCCTTGTTAATTCAGATGTGCATTATCTCACATTTATCAGTGTTAAACTTCATCGGCCATTAATCTGGGTATAGAAATCATCTGTTAATATTGGCCTAAGGCTAACCATTTCCTCTTCACCATGAACCTAACATTTAATCTTTGTGTCATCCCCAACGTTAGTTATCATCCCACTGCCGTCCATCTTCCACATTCTCACCATCATCATTTATGAATATCACAAACAAACCTTGATTTCCTTCCTGTTCTCCAGATGTTATTCACAGAAGAGGAATTAATAATTCCAGTATCTTGCTTTTCTATCTTTTCTGCATTGTGTCTAGTAGATAGTCAACACTTCAACTACTGCGCGGTGATGGTGGAGGGAGTGAATGCTTGTGGATGTGATACCAATCAAATGGACTGTTTTGTCCAGGATGGTGTTAAACTTCTTGGTGTTGTTGGGTCTGCACTCATTCAGGCAAGTGGGAGAATTCCATTTCATTCCTGACTTGTGTCTAGTAGATGAAGAAGGGCGTACGCCCGAAACGTCGATTCTCCTGTTCCCTGGATGCTGCCTGACCTGCTGCGCTGTTACAGCAACACATTTTCAGCTCTGATCTCAAGCATCTGCAGACCTCACTTTCTCCTCTAGTCGATGATCGAAAGGTTTTGGTAAGTCAGGAGGTGAGTTACTCGCACAGTATTCCTAAACTCTGATCTGCTCTTATATTTATGTTCCGAATCCAGTTGAGTTTCTGGTCAATGATAACCCCCAGGATATTGGTAGTGGGGAATTTAGTGATGATAATGCTGCTGAAGACCAAGTTGTTATATTGTTTCTTATTGGTGATGGTCATTGTCTGGCATCTGTGTGTGTGAATGTTACTTGCCATTTATCAGCCCAAGCCTGGTTAGGGTCCAGATCTTGTTGCATTTGGGCTTGGACTACTTCCATATCTGAGCATTTGCGAATGGTGCTGAACATTGTGCAGTCATTGTCAAATATCCCCATGTCTGACCTTATGATGGAGGGAAGGTCATTGATGAAGCAGCTGAAGATGCTTGGATCTAGGCTTTATCTGAAGAGTCACTGAAGATGTTACCTAGTATGGTGATGAAACGTCTGATAATGAAACTTCCAGCTCAGCGAGCAAAACTATATCCAATTATCCTGAGGGACTGCTGCAGAAATGTTCTGGAGCAGAGATGTTTGACCTCCAATCTTCCTCTCTGTCAGATATGACACCAATAATGGAGTATTTGCCCGCAATGCCCTTTTTACTCGAGTTCCATGATGCCACATTTGAAAGAATGTAGCATGATGTCAAGGGCTGGAATTCAGCTCCTTTTTCTATGTTTGAACCAAGGTTGTAATGAGATGGATAGATATGGACAGACAGAAGTAAGAAGTTTTATTTAGAAATTTCTCTGGACTGCAAAACCTTTGTCTGGATGTCATACACTGTGAGCAGTATGCTGATACTGGCTGTCATCCCAGATCACTTATTTCCAATAATGTCACAGAGCTAGGTTACTGACAGCTAACAAAATCCATTCGGCCAATAGATTAGTACCATAGTGAAGGTGGATTTAAAAAAAAACAGACTATGCCAAAAACAGCAGGAAATGATAACAACCCCCACTGTGTGAGAAACTGATCCAGAGAATCTCAGTCAGGTGATCGCTGACTGTCGTGGAAATTAATCTGACTGGACTCAGAGGTGAGCAAGAGCAAAGGAAAAGCTTTATTTTTAACCACTGCAGGGAGCCAATATACTTGACAAACACACTTTGTGTCAGGGCCCTGAACATTATTAACGTATTCATTTTATGCTCTTCTTATCACATGCTCAAGGACAAGGTCTGGGAAACATTCAAATTCTATTTTTTCACTCTCTTACCGAGGACATAACTGTCTTTATGTTTCCCTTTGCTTTTCTGCTGAATTCGCCTGCTCGCCAGGCCAGGTTGAAAGTATACAAAGTTCAGCAAAGACAAGCTGTCTCTTCGACTGCAGAATTCAGCAAAGTGTTTGCAACGTTCAGAAAACCTTTAGAATTAGTATAGCATTCACTTGCAGGTTTCACAGAAAATGTTAAGTTTGTTTATTTTCTATTACACTGACAGAGGGGAAATCAGGATCTCAGCTGTGGATCAAATAATGAGTGATAAATATCACACACCACTTCCATAGTTTTGTAATTCACATTTCAATTTATATAGCTCCATATGAGGAGTGCATTTTAACAACCTTATATCTTTGTAGTTTGCATATTTCCGTCTGTACAGAAAATCACTTTTCCCTGTATTTTGCATTGCATAAATGCATTTCATTAGCAATGTCTCTGCTAATTCCTCATTGTAGATGTGCCCTTGAATCTGTTCTTCATATGAGTTATAAAGAGTAACATTCCAATGCTCGTGATTGGGGAACATCACTGTCCCTCCGCCCAGACTGAACAGCCATGTCCCCGAATCATTTCCATCTTCTCTCTTTTCCCCAATGTCATAATCACAATGTAAATGAAGACCAGTAAATGATACTTCATCACAGTTCCTGGGCATCGATAACATCAACAATATGACCCACACCTGCCCTCTCTGATTCTGGAATAACAATCTGAATTGTGTTTGTCACGTACAATTCCCCGTTAACATATCCATGCCGTTTGTTTGTTATAAAAAACACATTGTCTCAGGCACATTTTCCCATCAGATCATGGATGAAAATGTTCTCTCAATGTTTTACTGATATTGCAATGACTGATCTGTAGTTACAGGATTTGTTTCTCCATATATGAACAGAGAAGCATGTTTATGGTCTGTTAAACCTCTGGCATTAGTTCCATATCCAAGGCAGACTGAATGATTATACACAATCAATCTTCCATCTTCAACATTCCTTCCTTCAAGTCGCACTCACATATCACACCCAGAATGCATGAATGTTCAAAGTTATTTTGAATTTTAATGAAATAGTATTGTATCGAAAAGGATTGCCTGAGCTGTTTATTCAGCGATTGTGATAATGTCAGTCTCCATGGATTCTATGCGTCCCTAGAGAATTTCTTACTTCTATGAATAAGGGAATGCTTTCAGTGTTTTATCCCATCGTATGATCAGGAGCATCACCCACACCAGTAACAGGGATCCGCAGCTTCAGAGCGAGGGTGAGGAGAGATCAGAAACTGATAGCAGTAGACTGGAATATTCCAACAATGGACAGGAGTTTATCCTATGGTCTTTACTGGGTTTCCCAGCCTTGGATATCATTAGTATCACGGATTAAAGATGTACTGATGGTTATTCAAGCTGGTTACTATCATATCCTTGCTACAGTTGGTGCTCCTGGTAAGTCACTCGAGCTGTCTAGTGAAACAGTCTGAACTGAATTGATGCTCATTATATGTAAATTTTGGAAAGGTGCATGTCAACGTTTTCATTTTCAATCAAAGATTCCATTCCTTAGAAATTATAACGAGCAGATTACTCAATACAATATGCGAGGATGAAACCGATTGTTCTCAACCTCCTTGA
>NW_025207830.1:12311-13570 GCF_004010195.1 Chiloscyllium plagiosum | reverse complement strand
CTGCTTGAATAAACACCTCCCACTTGCCTGAATCCTGCCTGCCTGCCTCCTGAGTCTTTTATCTCTGGTTTGGGGTTTACGCTCCGACAAAGGCCTTATTGTTGTCCATGTAAACCACATCAACTGCATTACTCCCATCCGTATGTTTCGTTGCCAGGACTGGAGGATTTGAGTTATGGGGAGACTCCAAATAGGCTATTGCTTTTCCCCCTGGACTGTCTGAGGCTGAGGTATGACCTTAATGAGGTTAATAAAATCATGAGTGACATTTGAGAGGGTGAATACGCAAGGTCTTTTTTTTTCTAGTGTTGGGGAGTCCAAAGATAGAGGGCATAGGTTTAAGGTGAGAAGGAAAAGGTTTAAAAAGCACTTGTGGGGTTACTTTATCATTGCAGAGGGTGGTGCTTGTATGGAATGAGCTACCAGAGGAAGTGGAGGTGGTGGGTACAATTACAACCTTATGTAGGCACCTGGATTGGTACATGAATAGGATGGGTTTAGAGGGGGACAGACCAAATGCTGGCAAATGGGACTTGGTCAGATTAGGATCTCTGGTCAGCACTAACAGCACTAAAGGACCTGTTTCTGTGCTGTACAACTGTATGACTCTCTGAAGGCCAGTCCTTGATATCACTACTCCCAGTTAGATTCCGTACTATCAGAATTGCAAAAGTCCATTGCTTTTCCCACCTTGACCTTTAAGAACAGCACAGACTCGTTTCTGTGGCAATGTGTTACAGCTTTACTTGTCTATGAATCCTACAGATACAAACAATTACAGAAAATAAGATCTTTCCCATTCACTTCAGGAAACATGAACTGAGAACTCTCTCCTGTCCCACTTTGCTAACTGGCTGTCCACTTTACAGCAAACATTTAAACTGTTCAGTCACACAATGCAGGAAGACTGAAGCAGGGTCAAGTGAGTATAGGCATCCTCCCTGTGTCATAACTGTTCCTTTCAAAAATCTTTTTTATATATAAAATAAGTGTGTATACACAATGGAGAACGGCTTGAGTAGTCAACATTAAATTTTAGTGTCTAAGTTCTTCACTGGACAATGTGACTCTACTCTGTGGCAGCCTGTCACACCTGAGCAGAGTTTTGAAGGACCAGTCCCATTGATAGCACAGACTGACAGGTAGATAGTAATTCCCAAGTACACAAGCCGTACAAGTGAATGGAAGAGCAGATCAAACAGTTGCTGACTGCGCCAGGTATTGTCCTTATTCATGTAATGAAGGGTGTGAAGGAAACT
>NW_025207830.1:0-3804 GCF_004010195.1 Chiloscyllium plagiosum | reverse complement strand
CCTCCTTGTCCTCACTTCCTACTGCACGAGAATCCACATTCACAGAATCATCTTCCACCACTTCCACCACCCTTCAGCAGGACATCACCGTCAAACAAATCTTCGCCTCCTGCCCACTGTCAGCACCTTCCAATGCAATTGCAGAAACTGCAACACTTGCCCATTCACCTCTTCCCTCCTCATTGTCTAAGGCTCCAGTCACACCTTCCAGGTGAAGCAGCATTTCACTTGTGCTCTTTATATCCAGTCTCCTGTCATTGCTGCTCCCAATGCAGTCTCCTTTACATTGGGGAGACCAAAAAGAGAATGCATGGAGGAACATGCCCACTCTGAATAATCCTGACCTTCTCATCGCTTCCCATTTCAATAACCTACCTTTCTCTCATGCTGACATTTCAGTTCTGGGCTGCTGCAATGTCTCGATGAAACAAAACCCAAGCTCGAGTAGCACCTCAGTTTCCACTTTGGTACGTTACAGCCTGTAGGGGCTAATATTCAATTCCATAACTTCACAGCCTGACCCCAATATGGCTGTTCTCCATTTTTCATGCATTCTCCCTTGTGGCCTTCCTATGACCTTGTGTGTTTCTGTCTTCTTTATCTTGCACTCGATAGAGAGAACCCCTTTGCACGATTCGCTTCACAATTTCGTCTCGTTCACCACTGACAAAAACCCGTTTATCTTTTGCCATGCTCTCTTTTCTCCATCACGCACATCATCACCTCTGACAATGGATTTAAAAACCCAGTTTCCAAAACTTTTCAGTTCTGAAGAAGTGTCACATTAGACTTGTAACGTTTGCTCTGTTTCTGCAGATGCTGTCACACCTGTTGAGTTTCTCCAGAAATGAATAGGCACAGAACAATTTTTCAATTAAACAAATAACTACGGATACTGGAAATAAAAATGCAAATATTACTGGAAAAACTACGAGCTTTGTAGAAGGGTGACCGGACCTGAAAGATCAACTTTACATTAACTCCACAAGATGCTGCCAGACCCGCTCAGTTTCTTCAGCAATTTCTGTTTTTGAACAAGTTCCCACAGACGTGTGTCAAAGCTGCTCGAACGCCCTGTCCTACATGGAGCGCTGTACACCAGAAAGTGGACAATAGCACTGCGTGCACACGTTCATTGGCACTACAACTAAATAAGGCTTTCGCATCAAACGCAGATGCTGGTATTATGGGAATGGAAAACAATCAAATGAATATTGTAAAGGGTTTAAGGAAGGCAATAAATTGGAGGCCATGACATCAAGGAGAGACCCTCAGTAGAACGAGAAAATGGAAATGGAAGTGTTCCTACATCACAAACCAGAGTAGGTCACTTAGTACAGGGCTGATGGGTGAATGGGTCTCGGTGTCAACTGTGGAACAGTCAGTAGAATTGAATTGCAGATATTGCAACTCAAATGGGGCATTCATGTGGTGCTGAAGATCATAGTAGCAGCAGCAGAATTGTATTCAATCGTAATCTGTAACTTCTCTCCCAGGATAATCCCTCAGTCTACCATTACCATCAAGCTAATCTATAGTTCAGTGACGAGTGAGGGTGAACAGGTCAGAGTCAGAATCATGTGTACCTGAACCTGATGATAAACCAAAGTCCTGTACAGCTACAGTAACACACCCATACTCCTGTATACAAATCCTCCTAAAATGAAAGTCAACACACCATTTATCTTCCTAACTGCTTCTTCTGCCACAGTGAAACAATCACAGAAGCGGAGACCCTGTTCCATAAAAAAAAACAGCATGATCTATATTAGTCTTACCTTCTTACATGTGATCCATAGCCATAAATGTTATGACACTTCAAGTGTTGGTCCAATTACTGTTTAATGGTTGTGAGATTACCCATCACAACTACCTTCTCAAGAGGTGCATTCCTGACCCCAACACCCTCTGGGTGAAAAACAATCCTCAAATCCTCTCCAAACCTCAAACCCTTCAGTTTAAAAGTCTGCTGCTTGTTCTTGGTCCTTTGACTAAAAGGAACAGCTGCTGTCAATCCATCCTAATCATGTCCCTCGTAATCGTATCCTTCTGAATCACGTCCTCTCAGCCTTCTCGACTCCAAAGTAAACAATTCGAGTTTATTCAGCCTCTCTCCATTGCTGATATACTCCATCCCAGGGAATATGCTGGTGAATCTCCTCTGCAGTGCAATCGCATCCTTCTTATGATCCCAGAACTACTCATTGTATTCCATCTTGCCCGAACAAAACTCCTGTATAACTCTTACAATCTATGTCTCGTTGAATAAAAGCTATGCCAACAGTCGCATGTGACTTCTTAACTAACTTATTACCCTGTCCAGTTCCTTTCAGAGATGTGCGGAGAAGCACCGTCTGAGTTTCCCAGTGTGCTACCATTCATTGAGTACTCACCTTTATAGTTCCTTCTTCCAAAGTACATCACCCCATATTTATCAGGTTTGCATTCCATCTGCCATTGATCTGTCCGTCTGACCATTCCATCTGTATCTTCCTGTAACATAAGACCTTCATCCTAACTGACGACTACCCGTCCAATCTTGGTTTCAAACATATACTTATTTATTACACTCCCCCCACCCCCTCCACATTCACATTTATATCATTTATGAATACCAAAATGATCAGGGACACAGTATTAATCCCTGTGGTACACGAGGGGACACTAGTCTCCGGACACACATACAGTCTTCTCCTACCACCCTCTGTCTCCTGCCACTAAGACAATTTGAATGCCACTTACCAAGTTACCCTTGATACCATGAGACTGTACTTTCTTTATCAGTTTCCCCCGTGCGGCTTGGTCAAATGCCTGGCTGAAAAAAATCATATAAATGACCTCTTCGAAAAAAGCAATAAAATTCGTTCGGTATGACTTCCCTCTGATGAATTCGTGCTGACGATCCCTGATCAAACATTGAACAGAATGAATCCAATCAGCCACTCATTCATCTTACGCAGCAGTTGGAACAGATCTTTTACAGCTTTGTGCCTGTTTCACAGGAATTGAAAGAGAATGTGCGGTTTATAGAAAGGGAAGAATTTAGAATAACCAACTTCACTAGGGGATGGAAAGTACTGGGCAGATTATTGGGATTGAAGGCAAATTGTTAGAATCTGGTATGAAGGAATTAAGAAGGGAATATTTTCAATGTCAAGCCACGATCCATGAGCGTTAACATAGTATTACGAAGGATAACTCATGTTTGAATGATTTGGCTAACATTTAAATAATGTGACAAGCAAGATGGATAAAGGGGATCCTATAGATGTATTATACCTGGACTTCCACAGGCAATTGCAAAGCATGCCTCATAAAACATTATTTTAGGCATGAGGTCATGTTTGGAGTCTGTATGTGTCTTCACCTGGAGTCAGACTGGGTTCATTTGCAAAGAAGAATGTGATAAATACCACATTGAACAATTGTCTACAAATTGTATGTATTTGGAACAGCATAGGTTATATATGCAAATACAAATGAGCAAGTGTAAATGAAACACACAAACTTATATGCATACACATGCATATGCGTTTGTGTGCGTATGTGTGTACATGTGTGTGTTTGTGCGTGTCAAAGAGAGAAAGGGCGTGTGCGTTTGTGTGAAGGGGAGAGAGAGAGACAGTATGTGTGCCAGAGAGAGTGAGGGAAGAGTATGAGTGAATGTGGAAGGGAGAGAGAGGGTGTGTGTATGCATGCGCGTGACACAGCAGGATATGTATGTGTGCGTGTGATAGAGGGAGAGTGTGAATTTGTGCGTGGGGCAGATAGGGAGAGTGTGCATCGGTGTGTATAAGGAAGAGA
>NW_025207829.1:0-13570 GCF_004010195.1 Chiloscyllium plagiosum | reverse complement strand
ACTGGCCTTGTAAGTCTTCTGTTAGGTCGGTTTGCCTTTACATTTTTTTCTGTCTGTCTGCAATACTTGCCCCTAGTTCTTTCTTTTCCCTATGCTTTTATAGATTTCACAATAAATGTTAATTTTGCATTACATCTCCTCCGTTTTTGTCATTTTATGACGACAATGAAAAAGTGTACTGAGCCAGACAGCTATGCATCAAAATTCTTAGCGTCCCAGTCTTTACTCAGACACCAGCTACCTGTGCAAACTGCTTTCTTATGGTAACGTCCCTTGCTCTGGTGTGCCCTGTATATAGCCCATTTTTCATACGTAATACACTTCAACGTTACAGCATGGTGGGATCAATGCAATCGGAACTTCCTGCTGTGGGGCCTTTGATCATTTTACCATTTGGTATTCCGCTGCACTCATATGCCAGTGCCGTAGGCAGGTACACAAGCAGCGTCATATGCAAAGCACCGTGTGTAAGACCAGGCCTACAACTAGTAGGGCATGTAGAATCCAATACACCCATCTTCCCCAAAGTGTGGTAAGCCATTGGAACCAGGTGTCATCTGCTGGGGAGGCGGTCTTATTGCCGCCTTCATATGATTTATTACACTAGTGATATTCTGGAACTCATCAGTAATATTAAAACAGCATGAAGTACCTAACGTTTAACAATCGCCTCCTCTCTCGGCCGTCAGTTTTTCTAGTACTATTCGATTTTGTGTCACTGCTTCACTTAATGTCGTTAACTCAGTATTGGCAAGAGTTAGGCCTTCGTCCGTCTCATCTGCTAACAGTAATATATTATATGCGAGACCATTCATCTTGTTTAATGCCACCATTGTCCCTGCTCCCAAGAGAATGTACCACCCAATGTTCACTCCTCGTGTAGTCCAGGGTTCTGCGAGTGTGTCCCCATTCCAATGTCGTGGGGTGTCCAGTGTAGCCCCGCCAACGGAAGCAGGCAGCTAACATTTCGTGCCAGGCCCTCTGTAATTTGTTTGACAGACCATTGTTGGGCTGTTTGCAAACATATCCAACAAGGGTAGCCCACCTCTAATTTCCGATGTGGCATTAGGCCCAAGGCATGCGTTCTGTTCCCTTCACATCTAGTGATGGCCCTTCGCACCTCCCAACTTAGTGGCATCGCATTTACACCATTTATTGCATGAAGGGTCACTTATTATTACCCGTGCCATGGCACCTCCTTCATTGATTCATTGACAATAGATACCTATTTCCCATGTCAGATGTCCCTGTAGCCGTGGTGGCTACTACTAAGTGCTAGTCACTGGGACCACAAGGATCATTGCATAAATATTTGTCGTCCCATTTATAGTCGCGATGGTTACTAAACGGCCATGGGCGCATGTAAACCTCACGTTAACATCCTCGGTTACGATTACCGCCTGTGACTCTGTCCCAGACACCCCTGCCTTCACGGATCGTCCGGTATGAGGCTTCAAATCATTACTTGCACTTTTTTGGTTCCAGTATTGTCAGATGTCTCCTCAAGTCCAGCTACACGTTTGCAATGACTGATGTGTATCCACGTGGCTCTTCCGGCGATCTTTACAGTTGTCTGTGTTGTAAGGAGCACCTGAAACGTTCCAAGCCACCTCTTCACCTTCAAGCTTTTCCTCCTGACGTCTTTCACCACTATCCAGTCTCCAGGTTCTAGGTCGTGCATCTTCCCTTCTGCCTATTGGGGTAGTGCTGACTTCAAGAGATTCTGTATTTGAGACAAAAGCGTAGAGAATTTTATACAGTAACATAACATCTCATCCTCACAGTGGTATGTTATCTGTCTTATCATAGGTCTTGGGCCAATTCCTGTATTGGGCAGCCTACCAAACAAAATCTCAAACGTGCGAAGATTAGCTCTTCTTCGCCATCTAGATCTCATATATTAGCACAATTGGAAGTGCCTTTGTCCATGTCATGCCTAGTTCCTCACATTTAGTCAATTTATTTTTTTCGGGTAGCATTCTCTCTTTCCACTGCCCCACCGCTCGCTGGGTGGTAGGCATATTGTTGTCTCACGTTTATTCCTAAGTAATCATTGATCGGTAGGTCAATATTGACAAATGGTGTCCCATTGTCACTCCAAAGCCTTTCATGGATACCACATTTCGGAATTATTTCTGTTAGCAAGGCTTTGGTAACTGCATTGACATCCTATTTAGACGTGGGCAGCGCGTCTACCCATTTGAAAAACGTATCAACGTGACCAGACAATGCCTTTTACCTTCGCTGGATGCTAGTTCAATAAAGTCCATCTGTAAATGTTCAAAGTGTTTTTGGGATTGGGGGTGTTCTGCCTGACTCGTCTGTCTTCCCCTCTCCACATTATTAGTGGCACAGGTAACACATCATTCAAAATATTTTGAGGAATAATGAGTAAATCCTGAGTATACCAGTGTGCTGAAATACTGTCGTACATCTCCCCGTTTGACACATGCTCCTTCCCGTTTGTTATTTTGGCATATAATGGGGATAATGATCGTGGTAGACAGGGTTTGCCATTGGGGCCTCACTACACCCCATCTCTCATTCTGCAGCCTGCCCTTGTCGACTCACGCTTCTCCTCCGGCTTGGCCTGCGACTGTAACTCCTATATGTCTGCTGTTGGGTTACAAATATTTTACACAAACATATAAAACTTATTACATGGCGGCTGCTGGGCTGCCGTTCTTGCCACTGAGTGTGCATTCGCACTGCCTTGAGAAATAGAATCATACTTTTTCGTGTGTGCTTCACATGTACATGCAGCGATAGATTTCGGCAATAGGACAGCTTCCAGGAGGTCAGAAATCAGGCCACGGCGTGTGATGGGTTTTCCAGGGGAGTTCAAGAAGCCCCTGTATTTCCACATCTTTCCAAAATTATGTACAATGCCGAATGCAAAATTGCTATCGGGGAAAATATTCACTGTCCTTCCCTCAGCCAATTTACATGCATTTGTCAAGGCAATCAGCTCTGCTGTTTGCGCTGACAGATGAGAAGGGAGTGACCCTGGTTTGACTACTTCGTGGGTATTTACTACAGCATACCCAACACAATTCTGGCCTGTCTCTTTGCTCCTGAATGTTGACCCATCCACAAAAAACGCCATACCCAGATTGAAATTGTTGATTCCTGCACGTCTGGTCGAGGGCTGTAAATTTCATTAATTACAGCGACACAGTCATGTGGGTCTCCGTCTCCTTCTGTGGGGAGAAGGCTAGCAGGGTAAAGGACGTTACATCTCTTAGTTTAATGTTAAGCATCTCCAAAAACACGGTTTTGTATCTGACTCAAAGTGCTGCCGACATGTGTGCTGTGTTTTGCTCGGAAAGTATTAAGGTACTGCATGTGGGATCAGCAGGGTTAATTCAATGTATCCGCCTATGTCCCTGGACGCTACAACAGCCTTTTCAGCTGCAGTCACGGGTCGCAGGCATTTAGATAGTCCTGCTGCTACGGGATCTAGTTTAGCCGAAAAGCCTCCATTCCCCCAATTCACCTGGAATGTTTGCCTTTTTGACGGAAAAGTGGTGTTTCTCACCGGTGATTATCCACAAGAGATTATCAAACCAGCCTTTAGGAGGGATTCAAAGACTGGAGTAATTCCGACCACAGCCTCAGGTTTTAAGGTGCCTTGTGCTCTGCAAGGACGATACTCAGACTTCAGGATTATTCTTATGGATTCATAACTTCGTATGAGCCCCACATCATGTTTGCTTTTTGCACTGAACTCAGTAGGGACCCTTTCTAATCTTGGGTCTGTGACATCTACCATAGCTAAACGCCAGACTACCCTCCTGGTGGGAGTTACCTGGACTGCCCTATCTGCCTGAGTTAGCCAATTCAGTTTCTCCTTATATGCCCACATATCTGCATTGAAGCAGATACCCACATCGTCCCTGAAGACACAATCTTTCGATGTTTGTGTTTGTCGTACCCTTGGTCCAAAATCTTGCCACCTGTCGCTTGGAAGCTTTCCCCTATGATACTTGAGGAAAAGAGCCCTCCACATCAAAAAGACATGGTCTACTTGCCGTTACAGATACTTTCGATAAGTTTACACTGACTGCACATCTGTGATAATTCCAATAAAATTCGCACAATAACGACTGATCTGATTTAACCAATCTCCTGAACCAATCCATCTCATATGATTTGTCAGGGCCATCGCGATGTATGTATGCTGTGCAATGCAGCATACCCCCATCACGAAAATCGATGTTAATGGGATTAACATGGATACTTGCTTACTGAGCGAGTGAATCGCTCACTGAACTATCGCTCTCTGGCTTAATCACTCTCATAGACATGCATCAGTGGTCGTGAGTCGGATTTTACATCCTGCACTGGCAAATCTTCTTTTTGTATTACCTGCAAGCATGTCGGCGTTCTGATCAAATCCGATCCCAGTCTCACTATGAGATCCTGAGACATCAGATTTAAAGAACAGAACTCCGATAACAGAAATGAGAATTGGAATGTTTCCCCATTTCTGGTTTTGCACAATAGGGGTGTGATGAATCTCACCCGTATCACGACTCCTGAAGCACCCATTGAGTTCAGTAACGTTCTACTCAGCTTTCTTGGAGTTGACCATCTGAACTGCCTTGATTTAAGGACGGACTATGTTGCCCCTGTATTTACCAAAAAGGTAACTGGCTCAGCTTCCACATATAATAGTGAGGAAGGCATTGACTTATATGCATCATCGTTTTACTGAAAATATGGTCCACGCTTTGCAATCTCAGCGCTCAATATAGAGGTGGGAGATGTTTCAATGCCTGTAAGGTTAGTACAAGAGATTAGCATAAGCGAGGCTTCATTGCTAAAATAAAGCCAAGAGGCTTACCTGTTCCTTGTGGGCTGCCCACCTCCACCTCAGCCTTCCTCTGTCAGTCACCCTGTTGTCCAGCTTCCAGGGCCGACTTAGGCTGTCTGTGCGGGCAATGCCTCACTCAGTGCTCCATTGCTCCGCAAACAAAGCACCCGCCAGATCGACCTCCTGCCAGCCTCTCTTTTCACGCATCACCTCCCTCCAAAGGCTGGGCGACCATTTGCATCACAATAAGCTGAGCTTTATGTGCTTACTGTTCCAACTTTAATTTCCGTTTATCTTTCCCTTGGGCTAGCACATTTTCAGCATGAACCGCTTGTTGTTCTATCAAATTCAACTTTTCCGTGTCCCAGGTAATACATTGGCCAGACGCCTCATGTAATGGGTGCCTGATAGCTTTCACATGTTCCCTTATACTGTAATTCGCTTTTTCTTCTCAACACTCCAAGGTCAGGAACCTGAAACGTTCAAGTTCCTTTTCAGATATGGTCTTGTCTTTTCATTCCTTGACTGTTGATGTGGTAGTTTACTGGCCTTGTAATTCTGCTATTATTTCGGTTTAACTTTACAGGGTTTTTTTCGTCTGTCTGCAATACTTGCCCTCTGCAAAGCCAAGCCCTTGCTTATTTGTTTCCCTATGTTTTCATTGGTTTCAAAATAAATGTTAATTTTCCATTGAAATGGACATTACATTATTTTCACAGGTCGGTGCAACATCGAGGGCCGGAGTGCCTGTACTGCACTGTAATGTTCGATGTTGTAAGCTACATTACCTGCTGGTTTCAGATATCTATCCTCGCTGTGGAAGATTCCAGACACATGTTCCAATGATTTGTGTGCACTTCATTCAATGTAGGCAACTGTATTTCCTGCACAAAATATGATCACTTTACAATGGAGAGAGGAAAACAGTGTTGGCGACAAAGCTGAGATCAATTTCGTTCTGTCCAGAATCAATAAAGATTATCCCAGTCTTCCAGTCTCCTCTCACTTCAACATTATACTGTGTACCCAAGCCACCATATCAATCTCTGGTCTGCTGCAGTGCTCCTTCAAGGTACATCACAAACAGGAAGAACGGCAACTTAATTTCTACTGACAGACAATGAAACCTTTCGGACCCAACATCGAGTTCAATCGTTTTAAAACCCCTCCACCCTCTTCCAAATTCTTCACCCACCCGCACATCACATCAGTTCCGAAGACGGATCATTGGACTCAAAACGTTTACTCTCCTTTCTCATCATAGCTGGACAAGAGCTGCTGATTTTGTTTAGACACTTTCGCTTTCCTTCAGAGAATTTTTTTTTTCCGTTGTAATCGCCATTCTGCAGGAAGAATCTGATTGCAGGACGAGGTGTTCGCAGGGGATGAAAAGTACGCCAAGGGCTGGACCATTCCCATTTTGAAGGTAGGCGAGATATGCTGGGACTGTATATCTAAGCGCAGACAAGGTTTGTGAGAAACCTATTAACGTGCACATTTTATGAAGAGAATAGATATGTATGACAGGAATAAGCCTGTTATGGGAAAGAATAATAAATAGTGACATAGATGTAAAGCAGGAGACAAGAGGTTTAGAGTAGATTAAGGAAGAACGCTTTCATCCATAGAGTGTTGTTTATCTGGAATTTATTATCTGAACGTGTGGTAAAGCTAAGTGTCATGATAACATTTCAGCAGTATGTAGCCGAACAGTTGAAGAGCCAGAGCACACCTGGATAAGGACCAGATATTGGAAAGTATGACGAGGACAGACAGATGCATGATAGATGCCCCGAACGCAATGTGTCAAGGGCAAACTTGTGTGCTTAAAGGTAGCAGCTGGCGTGTCTCTGGCGCAACAGAAAGCAGGTTGAACTTTTCCTCTCACAAATGAACAATTTCGATGTCTCTTTATGATAGATATCGATAAATATATGTTAGCCAATAGGCAACAAGATACTGTGGATATGCTGGAAAAAGACATAAAATTGCTTTGTCAGCCATGATGATATCGAATGGCGTGGTGAGGCAGGAGCGGTGTTAAGAAAGGCGTGTTTCTGCTCCTTTCTGTCTGTGCCATTTCCGGCCCAGGTTTTCAAACAATCACAATGACTAGAATGTGAATATACACAACGGAATATTTTGTTCTCACTTCCACCTCGCTTCCCTCCCGGCTGAAATAGACAGCCTCTGTTTCAGCTTTCGATCAGACAGCGGAGGATTCTCACATGTTCTCTGTCAGGTTGAACGTTCCTTCATATAGGTTTCCAAGTGGGCACATGGAGCAAGCGATTACATGGATGCTGGGGATTCAGGGACAGGTTTCTCCTTTGCTGGGCTGGAATTCTAGCCAAGGTAAAGAACATGAATTTCATTTTGAATCTCACTCTGGATTTTTGCGACTTTACGAATTAAACTGAAATTTAATTTAACCTTGCACAACGTTATGCAATCTTCTCTATTTATAAAATAAGATAGGCCACGTGCTCTTGGATGAAGTAATTCTGAAGTTTGTTGCCGTGGTGTGCAGTGTGGCTCATTGTGTCGTAAGAACATTCCAAAGGAAGTTGTTGAAGTGTCAGTGAATGGAATTCTCTGACGAATTGAAGCCGATAGAAGGAAAATCCCAGTAAAGTGGCGACATAACATTGCCAGTGATCAACGCAGGAAGCCACGGAAAATGTACACAGTATCCGGTAATGCCTATTTTTAACCATATTTTTATATGTCATTTTCCTGAACCTGATACTCCATAATCGATGTTCCATTATCAGTAACCTTCTCTCCACTGTGTTCCATTTCAGATTCATAGCAAAAATTGAATAACTGGTTTGAGGGGCACATTGGTAAGATCAGAAGGCGTTAATCATCAGTATATGGCAGCTCCTGTGGTACAATTCGTCAGCTTGCTGTACTTGCTGACAGAATGGAAGTGTACGAGCTGCCAAAGTTGTGCATTCTATTCTCGCCAGGTTTTGGTTTTACTGATAGTGAAGAGAGACGATTGCAACTTCAAACTGAAAAAACAAAACATTTCAAACACTAAACATGACACCGCAATATAGTTCCTTTGGCCCTAATGTTACACTGACCTGTGATACCAATCTTAAGTCCATCTGACCAGCATTTTACCATGATAAGCAATAAGTTTATCCATTTAATTGCCCTGAAAGTTGGTGAGTCTACGATTCTTGAAGGCAAGGCGTTCAGCACATTACCGCTCTCTGAGAAAGGAACCTACCTCAGCATCTATCACTTTCAATTTACATCGATGTGCCCTTATGCCAACCAATACCATTTGCAGAAAAAGGCCTTCATCGTCCACCTTACAGCAGCCTCTGGTCACCTTATATGTCTCTATTAATTCATCTCTCAAACTTCTTGTCTCTATGAAAAAGCCTCAAGTCCCTCAGCCTTTCCTCAGAAGACATTCCCTCCGCAGAAGGAAACATCCTAGGAAATCTACTCTACATCCTTTCCAATGCTTTCACATCCATCCAATAATGTGGCGACCAGACCTGCACGCAACTCTGCAAGTGCGGCCACATCAGAGAATTTCTGGAGCTGTAAAGTGATCACCGAGCTCCGAAAGTCAATCCCTCTTCCAATAAAAAACTAACATACCGTGCTCCTTGCAAGCAAACCTATCAACGTGGGTAGTAACTTTCAGAATTTTATGCACCGAGACCTCACTGCTCATCTAAACTTACAAGAATATGACAATTAGCCCAGAACTCTTTATTCTTGTTGCTCCTTCCAAAGTAAATGATGTCACACTTTTCCACATTAAACTCCATTTGCCACATCTGAGCTCAGCTCTGCAGACTATCCATGTCCCTCTGTAACCTTAAGCAGACTTTGGCACTGTTGGCAACTCCATAGTGCTTAGTGTCATCTGCAAATTCACTAAGCCATCAATCCATGCCCTAATCCAGGTCATTTATACAAATGATAAACTTCAGTGAATCTAAAAAGAAACCTTGTGATACACCATGAGTGAATTGAACTCCAGGATGAAAATTTCCCATCAACTACCACATTCTGTCTTCCTTCAGCGAGCCAATTGCTGATCCATACCGCTAAATCACCCTCAATCCCATGTTTCTGTACTTTATTCAACAGCCCACCGTGTCTTGTGAAAACCATATCCACCACATCAACCACTTTACTCTCATCCACCTGTTTGCTCACTTTCTCAAAGAGCTCAATAAGATTTGTGAGACACAAACTACTATTCACAAAATCGTGTTGACTAACGGGAATCATCTTCTTCCTCTTTAGATGATCATAAATCCTATCTCTCATAATCATATCCAAAATTTTCCCCACAAGGAAATTAAGGCTCACTGTTCTATTATTACCAGGATTGTCTCTACTCATCTTCGTGAAGAAGGTGACAATATTTGCTAAACTCGAGTCTTCTCACACTAATCACGCAGACACTGACGAAATAAAGTTCATAGTCAAAGGTTCAGCAATCTATACCCACGATTAGCCGATAATCCTAGGATACATCCTATCAAGCCCAGGGAATAAAACTATTTTCAGACTTTCAAGAATTGCGAACAGCTCCTCTTTATGAATATCAATCTCTTTTATTCTAATAGGTTGCAAGTCCATATTCTCTTCGACAACATTGTCTTTTTCATTTGTGATATGATGAAAAATATACATTCAGCACCTGTCCTATCCTTGGACTCCACTTACAACTTGCAACTGCTGTTCTTGACAGGTCCAAATAATATCCTAGACATTCTTTTATTCTTGAAATATCAATAGAAAGCTTCAGAGTTTTCATTGATCCTGCCAGCCGGAGACTTCTCATGCCCCACTTCGCTCTAAGTAGCTCTCTCTTGAGGACCTTCCTGGCTAGCTTTTAATTCTCAAGCGCCCTGCCTCAGCCTTCAAATATCATGTTTACGTACGCCTCCTTCTCCCTCTTGACAAGAGATTCAGCTCCTTCAGAAAACACGGCTCCCTGTCTCGAACTCGCATTCTCTGCATGACGCATAGCTACTTATCAAGGACATGCAGTAGCTCTTCCCTGAACAAGCTCCATATTGCAGGTGTACACAACCCCTACAGTTACTTTCCCCATCCGGTGCATCCTAACGTTTGCAAAATCGCATCATAATGACCTACCTCCCAACGATACTTCATGCTCTGCGATATATATCTATTCCATCATTATATATCCCATTATCTATTCCATATATATCTATCCATCATTAATTAAACAGTCATAGAGTCATAGAGATGTGCAGCATGGAAACAGACGCTTCGGTCAAACCCGTCCTTGTCGTCCAGATATCCCAACCCAATCTAGTCCCACCTACCATATCACTCCAAACCCTTACTCTTAATATATCCATCCAAATGCCTTTTAAGTGTTGCAATTGTTCCAGCCTCAACCACTTCCTCTGGCAGCTCATTGCATACACGTACCACCCTCTGCGTGAAAAAGTTGCCCTTAACCTTCGAATCGAACAGCTGGCTTGGTTCATTACGCAGTACCAGATCCAATGTGGCTTTGCTTATTGTTGGTCTGTCTACATGCTGCGCCAGGAAACCCTCCTGCAAACATTGGACAAAAACTGACCAATCAGAGGTACTCAAACGATAATATTTCAAATTCATTGTTGTGTTTCGGTTCGCCGAGCTGGAAAGGTTTGTTGCAAACGTTTCGTCCCCTGTCTACGTGACATCCTCAGTGCTTGGGAGCCTCCTGTGAAGCGCTTTTGTGGTGTTTCCTCTGGCATTTATAGTGGCCTGTCCTGCCACTTCCGGTTGTCAGTTTCAGCTGTCGGCTGTAGTGGCCGGTATATTGGGTCCAGGTCGATGTGTTTGTTGATGGAGTTTGTGGATGAGTGCCATGCTTCTAGGAATTCCCTGGCTATTCTTTGTTTGGCTTGCCCTATAATGGTAGTGTTGTCCCTGTCGAATTCATGTTGCTTGTCGTCTGCGTGTGTGGCTACTAAGGATAGCTGGTCGTGGCGTTTCGTGGCTAGTTGATGTTCATGGATGCGGATCGTTCACTGTCTTCCTGTTTGTCCTATATAGTGTTTTGTGCAGTCCTTGCATGCGATTTTATACACTACATGCTGGGTATCGGGTCCTTCGTTCTGATGAGTTGTTGTCTGAGGGTGGCTGTTGGTTTGTGTGCTGTTATAACTCCTAGTGGTCGCAGTAGTCTGGCTGTCAGTTCTGAAATGCTCCTGATGTATGGTAGTGTGGCTAGTCCTTTGGGTTGCGGCATGTCCTCGTTCCGTTGTCTTTCTCTTAGGCATCTGTTGATGAAATTGCGCGGGTATCCCTTTTTGGCGAATACCTTGTACAGGTATTCCTCTTCCTCTTTTTGCAGTTCTGGTGTGCTGCGGTGTGTTGTGGCCCTTTTGAATAGTGTCTTGATGCAACTTCGTTTGTGTGTGTTGGGGTGGTTGCTTTCATAGTTCAGGATTGGTCTGTGTGTGTGGCTTCCCTATGGGAGCAGAAAGGATATTTGATGAGGTCTCTAATGAATCTGCTGAATGAGAATAGGCTCAGATTAGAATCAGGAAAGGAGAGGTCACCACCAAAATATTCTGGAGATATGGAGGAAAAGATTGCAAAGATGATTCTGGATAAGCAAGAAAGTAACAGGGTAGTTGTTATGGGGAACATTATCTTTCCAAATATGAATTTGAAATTCAAAGTTTGGGTGAAGATTTGTAGCTCGGGTGCTCGTTGTTGTGGTTCTGTTCGCCGAGCTGGAAATCTTTGTTGCAAATGTTTCATCCCCTGTCTAGGTGACATCCCCAGTGCTTGGGAGCCTCCTGCAAAGCGCTTCTGTGGTGTTTCCTCCGGCATTTATAGTGGCCTGTCCCTGCCGCTTCCGGTTGTCAGTTTCAGCTGTCCTCTGTAGTGGTCGGTATATTGGGTCCAGGTCGATGTGTTTGTTGATGGAGTTTGTAGATGAGTGCCATGCTTCTAGGAATTCCCTGTCTGTTCTTTGTTTTGCTTGCCCTATAATGGTAGTATTGTCCCAGTCGAATTCATGTTGCTTGTCGTCTGCGTGTGTGGCTACTAAGGATAGCTGGTCGTGGCGTTTCGTGGCTTTCAAATATGAATTTTAAATTCATATTTGGGAAGATAATGTTCCCCATAACAACTACCATGTTACTTTCTTGCCTATCCAGAATCATCTTTGCAATCTTTTCCTCCATATGTCTAGAATATTTTGGTGGTGACCTCTCCTTTCCTGATTCTAATCTCAGTCTATGCTCATTCAGCAGATTCAGTAGAGACCTCATCAAATATCCTTTCTGCTACCATAGTGCTGTCCTTGACTAATAATGACACATCGCCCCCTCTGTAACGACCTTCCTGTTTTTAGTGAAAATTCAAAACGGAGGTACCAGAAAAAACATTCCTTTCAGTGCTCCATTGATGTGTCTGAAATGGCCACAACATCAAAGTCACAGGTAACAACCCATGACACCTACCTTATCCCAGATGGCGTTGAAGTAGACACACTTCAAATCACCTTCATCCTTGCCAGTCCACTCCTGTCAAGCTGAAAATCTATTCATGACCTAATCACTCACAACCTTCTGCAAACGGGAGCTACAATTCAGGTTCCCACGGCGCTGCTGAATTCGTTTAAACTCTCCTGAAGAGCAATAGAATCTTATCCCTACAGGATATTTCTATCCTTCTGGTTCACGTGAAGACCATCCTGTTTGTCGAGGTTCCACCGACTCCAGAATGAGCCCCAACTATCCAGGTATCCGAATTCCTCCCTCCTGCATCATCCTTGTAACCACATGTTCAACTGCTCTCTTCCCTATTCTTCACCTCACTACGAGGTGGCATGGGTAACCAATCAGAGAGAACAACTCTGTTTGATCTAGATCTAAGATGGTACCCTACATCCCTGAATTTCTGCAATACATCCACGTCATTTTTCTTACCTATGTTATTGGTGCATATGTGGACCATGACTTGGGGCTGCTCCTCTTCCCACTTAAGGATCCTGAAGACAGGATGTGAGACATCAAAAACCCTGGTAGTTGGGAGACAGCACACCAATCATGAGTGTGCCCACAGAATCTGCAATCTGTCCCCCTCACTATGGAGTCTCCAATAACTAATGCTCTCCTCCTCTGTCCCCTACCCCTCTGATCAACAGGGACAAATACTGTGTCAGGGACTTGTAACCTATCGCTTATCCCTCGTAAATCATCCCCCAAAAAATGACAAATCCAGTGTACTTGTTGCTGAGGGTTACGGCCACAGCGGATGCATGCGTTGTCTGCCTGTTCCCTTTTCATCTCCCGACTGTATCCCATCGACCTTTTTCTTGTACCTGAATTGTTACTGCCTCCCTATAATTCCTATCAGTTCCCCTCAAACTCCCGAATGATCGGACATCCAGCTCCAGTTCCCTAACGCAGTTGCCGAGGAGCTGGAGTTGGGTGCACATCGCACAGATGCGGATATCAGGGACATTATTGAAGACTCTTACCTCCCACATTCTACAGGAAGAACGTTCAAATGGCACGGCCATCCATTCCTAATGTTCTGAATTCACGTATACACACACACACCCACACACATATATATATATATATATATATATGTATAAACACATATATGTGTGCGCACATGTGTTTAAAAGTTGCAAAAGAACGTTAAGTAAAACGGCATTTATTCTAAAAAAACAACTTATGATTTTGGAGAGAGGTCCTTGATAAATACCTCAGTTACTTAAGACCA
>NW_025207828.1:9283-13559 GCF_004010195.1 Chiloscyllium plagiosum | reverse complement strand
CCCAGTTTTTATTTTCTCATCCACTTACACTGCGATTTCACTTGGTCTCGATTGTTGCAGTAAAAACACCAGAGTTTGATTTTTACTTCTGTTCCCCATAATGGGATTCCTGATTTTCAATGAGATCTGCTTTTCCCTTACTACCTGCGGATATTTTGTCTCCCAAATTTCGATACCTCATAGATTGAAACTGATGTTGGAAACAACACTTCTATATATGAACCAACTAATCATAATAGGAAGTTTCGCTGCAAAACATGCAGTCATAACTCTCCACTCTTCCACATGCGTTCTCTCTACTCCCAGAAGAGACATTTGGACTCCTCCAAAACAGTCTTCTCTCTAAGAACATCAAAAGTTTGATGTATTTTCAGTGGCCTTATCCTCTATGAAATTTATTTAGTTTCATCCTTTGAAACTTAATGCACGATTGACCAAGTTCCCTATTTAGATCCCTGAAACATTGCCTATAAACGTCTGGCTATAGCTCATCTGCACTTAAGATAGCATTCTACAGCTCCTCCTTCTCCCAAGATACCTCCACTGATAGTGATGCAAATCATTCACAACTTTACCCACCAACGTAAGTCGAATGAGCACGTATCTAGATGGTCACGGTCATTTCCGCTTTTAGGCATTTTATCAAATTAAGCGGAAAAGGCTTCCACATCATTCTTGTAAAATGTAGACAATGCGTGGATATTTCTAAATCTAGGTCATTGGCTACCATGGGTTTGTTTGCCATCACTATCCTTCTCAGTAAACCGAACTTCTTCCTTCATCTCTGCCCTTTCAAGTCGAATTTGCTCTCTAAATATCAAGTTCCGAAGTTCAAACTCTCTCTATTTTTGCTTTTCTTCTGCAAGGCTCTTTCACTCCTTGTATTTTCACGCTGCTTTGAATTGTAATTCAAACTGCTTCATTTCCTTTTCATGTTCACGCTGCTTCATCTGCAATTGAATGCGAGCCTTTTCCAAAATTTCCAATGGCATCGCCAGCAATTTTGAATGTCGAGCTTCCCTTTTCTCAAGACACAAACAACCCGAACTCCAGCTTGCCTTCCAATTCTAACAGCTTTGCCTTGATCACTTTTTGTTAAACTCCTGAAGTCATCTCTTCCACTGCTCAAAAAAATCGTAACCGAGAGAGCCATTACAACATAAGGCACAACCTATTTAAATCAATAAAATTCAATACACGAAAGAGAGAAAAAAAACACTAACATCGACTACTCGCTGCCGTGGATCCTTTTTTTTCATCAGAAATTCAATATATCGACACATGCAAAGTTACATCCCCCTGCCAGTCCACCACTTCTAACTCTGACTTGGAACTATAGATTTCAGTTCAAACAAGCACTCCCCAATATTTACGAATCGGACCAGTCCAGGCCTTCTCACAATATTTTAAGAAGGTAGCCAAGACCCTAATTTTTCTTACTTTAAAGGTAAATGGGTAGTGCCATGTTCCAGAAGTGATGTGAGTGGTCAAACTGCTAGACGTTATGCAGCAAAAAAGTATTTGATCTCCATAGTTAAAATACAAACAAAAGAAAAAAGGAATTTAGAACAAATTAAGTATCAGAAAGAAAACTTAACCGAATAATTGATATAATAATTATTGCTGTTCCAACGTAGTAACGTCCCATAAACACAACCCTTGGCAAAAAAAAAGACAAATTCTGGCAGAGATTCTTACTTACACTTTTTCAATGAAGGATGCAAAAAACAAAAAAAAATCAAGAAACAATTCAAAGAGTGTAGCAGCGAGGAATCGTTACTGAAACTCGAACGCTTCTGAACCTCCAAGCAGCTGAAAGAAACAAAACTCAGAAATCTTAATCTGTGAGTGCTGGCCACAGTAAGTCAGGTTATAAACAAAATCCCTCAAGCTTAACAAGTTATTACTCTCGTGGTTTTGGCAGACTGCATGGTCGCTCCGTCTTTAGAACCTGTCTTCAAAAAAGCCACGATAAAATAAAATTGTAATATTTCGTCTAACACCCATATTGTTTCACGGGAAGGTCACTAATTGTTTAACTACTGGAGGCTTTTGGCTGCGAAGAGTGAAAATAGATAAGGCCCGTGGGCTAGGTCGAATTTCTTCTAAGATTGTCTGGGAAGCCAGGGAGGAGATTGTCAAGGCTTTGGCTTTGGTCTTGATGTCGTCATTGCCTACAGGGAGATTTACCAGAAGACTGGAGAACAGTGAATGTTATTCCTTGTTAAAGATGGGGACTAGAGACAGCCTTGGTAATTATAGAATGGTTGTGGATAAAGTGCTGGAAAAGGTTGTGAGAGATCGATTTACAAACATCAAGAAAGGAACAAGCTGAATAGGCGTAGTTTTGGTTAGATGGGCTTCAGATTTGTTTCACAGGGTGGTGCAACATCGTGGACCGGAGGACCTGTACTGCGTTGTAATGTTCTATGTTCTGTAAGTTAATTTCTGTGATAATTACAGCAATTTGGAATCATGCAGATCCACCAAACGTGCAAAGTGAAATATGGCCTTGATATTAGACCTCCGGGCTCATGCAAAAATAACAAAACTCACAAATCGACTATTAAAGGAGCAGAGGCATTCCCTCCCAATGAAGTGGGGAATACAGATGAATGTGGCTTTAGTGCACTTATGGGAAGAATCATAAAGGATGGAAAGTTCACCAGTTAAGTTCGAATGCATTCCTCCTACCGCAGGTGTACGAGATACCTCAGGAATAGCAAGCTAAGTTGCGAGGGCAGTGTTCCCAATGTCGCTTCTGCGATCTCTGATATCTAATAACCAGCCCAACATACACAAAATCCCAATGGCTGATGAATCATTGACTCATACTGTGCTATACAAGCTACTCACTTTGACACGTTGACTCATTAATGTGTTTGTCTGGCAGAAACTGAAGGAATTTTCCATAACTTACGTAACAAAGATTTTTCAGGGTTTGTTCATGCTGAAATGCCAGAAACACACTGGGTGCCCTTGTTATAAAAGCATCGGGATGGAGCTTGGAATGATGATTTAGCTGCAAGCGCACAAGCACAGGAGGAGAAACATCAGAATTTAAATGCAGGTCTCATTAATGCCATAGGATTGCTCCAAGTAAATTGGAATTTACCTGCAGGTATCGCATAACAAAAGTGGGAGAGCTCTATTTAATATCAGAATCAGAGGTTTTAAGCTTTTCAAGCACATCGTGGGATACCCAACGCTCATCGGAACAACCCGGTGTTCTTTCAGGTGGGAAAGAATTGTGTTAGCCCTTTCCATCAATTTACCCTGAAGGCGGGACGAGTTATACTCAACACGTATAACGATTTTCTAAAACTGGAAGACTTAGTGAGACAACACAGAGAAAACTAAAGGTGCAGCAGCGGAGGAGAGCAGGGGCGACAATAGGAGCGAGCAGAACCAAGACATATTAACTTAATAGATATGTACGTTACCACTGTGGTAAATTTAGTAAAACCGAGAACATGAAATATTTCAGTTGGAGTAAATGGTGGCATTTACAATAGGATTGTCTGGAGAGAGAATTTATAACGGAAAGACGAAGGGAGCTGAATAATGGGATCGATCAGGTTGATGCAGACCTGAGTAGTTGTGTGTCCTGAAGAAGGGCTTATGCCCGAAACGTCGATTCTCCTGTTCCTTGGATGCTGCCTGACCTGCTGCGCTTTTCCAGCAACACATTTTCAGCGCTGAGCAGTAATCACCAGACAACAGCTGCTGAATCCCGTTGAGCAGGTGTCAAGAAACCAGGAACCATCACAGGTAGCAGCAGCTCCCCGTAAGGACGTTGACGCTCCCCTGTGGGTAACAGCGTCTCTCGGATGCCAGTCGTGCAAAGCATTAATAGACACAGATGCATTACTGCTGGTTACAGAACGAGATCTTCAACTCACGAAACAAAAATTAATAGAAAGAGTGGCTGGTTAAAAAATAGAAGCACACGAAAGTCAGAGTCAGCTGTGAGAAAAAGATGGATTAATTATTCCAATGAAGTTTAGGGTATGTCAAAATTCAGAGGGCACGGTATTTGGAGTGCATGTGTTTACTGAGACATAGGTTCATGTCACATTACAGATGATCACCATTGCACTACACAGACAAATACAGATATTCCGACACACACACACACACTCACATACACACGGGCACAGGTACACACATACGCGCACACAGACACCCACACACACCTTTATAGACACATACACTCCCACACATGTAAACCCCTCACAGACTTAAGACACTCTGCACTCACTACACACACACACAC
>NW_025207828.1:4448-9256 GCF_004010195.1 Chiloscyllium plagiosum | reverse complement strand
AAAAAAAGGTTTTGTGATTTACACATGAAAGAAGTGAAACTATCACTGTATTCTAACAGATGAAAGGCTTAACAGACAATCAATTTTTCAATGTATAATTTCAGTTACATCACACTGCAAATTTTGCTATAAATTCTGTGTTACGATCGAGCCCTCCACAATCACCTGATGAAGGAGCGTCGGTCCGGAAGCTAGTGTGCTTCCAATTAAACCTGTTGGACTATAACCTGGTGTTGTGTGATTTTTAACTTTGCACACCCCAGTCCAACGTCAGCATCACCAAATCAGGCTGCAATAGATTGTGTTGATAGGGCAGGGAAGGTTAGTGAGCCTATTGTCATATCAGGAAATAGTGTCACACACCAAAACTACTCTAGTGTACTTATTGAATGCAAGGGGGGTAACGACCGTATCAGCCTCCAGAAAAACAATGTGAGAAGCTGGACTGTGACAAAAACATAAGTCGATACTCTAAACGATACTCTGCGAAAAACATACCACGATTCCTGATGAAGGCCTTATACCAGATCGTCGACTCTCCTGCTCTTAGGATGCTGCCTGAACTGCTATCCTTTTCCAGCACCACACATTTCGACTCTGACTCTCCAGCAGCTGCATTCCTCACGTTTTTTGCAGACATTGATCAGGACAGATCAGAGGAAATAGCCAAGTCTTGATGAAGAGACCTTCCTGAAAAGTCGACTCTCCTGATCCTCTGACGCAGCTCGACGTGCCGTGCTTTTCCAGCTCTCCATTTTGTCGACATTAGACAACCCTGACTTGACCTTATTTGTGGATGGATGAAGGCGATTTATTCATGGACTGGTTGGGCTGTTGTGAATGATGGAGTGGCGAAAGTAATGTCGGGGAATTTAAAACGGGTTGTTTCAGCCGATATTGTGGAATATACAGTATTAACGGAAGCATTGAAAATACCGAAGAGGAAGACAGAGAGCTCTGTACAGACTGTCGTTATGCCTTTGTCGTGTCGCACGATTATATAAAGGCATAGAATAGATGACAATGTTTTAGCTCGGGGCGGATCCATAAACATAAAAATATAATGAGGAAATTAGTGAAGGCAGCATAATGACTTACAAAGACTATAGTCAGAAAAGTAGAGGCACACTGAAAATTGGAGGCAGAAGTGCAAAGAAGCAGCAGAGATGGCGACTCCAAGAAACATTGGTGTGGCAGTGGTAGGAGTAGAAGTGATGAATTAACAAAATTGCAAGCAGAGACTAGTGCACAGGAAAAAATTAAATGGGAACAAAATAGAGTGAAATAAAATGCTAAAGGAATTTGGAGGAATTGTATATTAGTCATCTCACTAGAATGCATACAGAACATACTCATAAATACTTATCAATTCGGCACATCCATAAGGACCCTCACCCACATTTAAAAGTCCACCACAGAAGACTATCCGGGTGCATACTGGTCTGGCAGGCAACTGCTTTGCCCAGGACCATAACAATGGAAGGTTGTGCCCACGGTCCAGACCATCACGGGAACCAATCTTCCATCCTTAGAATCCATTTGCACTCTCGTTGTTGCCGGTAGGCTGCCAACATGGTCAGAGACCATTCCCACCCTGGTAATGCTCTCCTGCAATCTCTTCCGTCAAGCAGAAGATGCAGAAATTTGAACGCATGCACCAGCAGGTAAAAAATCAGCTTCCCTGCAGTTGTTCGACTGATTAATGGATTCCCTAACTTCAAATAAATTTGATCTTGTTAATATTGACCTTGTTTCGCATATCTCATGTGCAGTCTAATCTGCATGCCTCACTCTTTATAAGGAACCTCTGATAAGTATGTCCTTACTTAGTATGACCTGCCTGTACTGCTTTCAACAATTCTATTCAGTGTACTTTGGTACTTGCAACAGTAAACCAAATTTAAGCAAATCATGGAGCTGACCACACCGACTGTGGTGGCTTGCTCAGCCACATATTACAGGACTTGTGGCGGCCAGGCTTCGGTAGAGATGTGGCTCAGTACGTCAGTGAAATGTTATCGCTGAGCAGCACAACCCAGGCAGACCAGTTACAATTCGGATGGCACAGCAGTCACGGTCAAAAGGGACCATGTGAAAATATCCAGGTAGATTTTACGGGATCCCTTCCGAACAGTTGAGGAAGGGACTGTAGTTTTGTGATTATAGATCAAATTACAGTCTGGGCTGAGGCTTCTCTCACGAAGCATTGCAGTGCCTTGTGGCAAAGACATTAGAGTACGAAAAAATCCAAAACACAATACGAAGATAAAATTTGAATAATACACAAAGGATAGAGAAGGTAAGAATATTCTTATAAATCATAGCTATTCAGGATCTATTCGGTCTATATACGTGACAGTTATCCACGACGAAGACGTAAAGTCAAGCAAAATTAACATCATCCGACTCCTTTGTCCCCTGTGTTTAATAGCCGGATCAGAGGACAACTTAACGATGAAGGCACAACAGGCCCTCCCTGCCTTTAATTTAAAAGGTGTTGAGCAAATTGTTCGGTCCAGGGTAGCTCTCAGTTCTATTAACATGCATGCATGCACGTTTAATATTCAGATCAGTGAGAACGGCACTGAAAGGAATGACTGGAGAAGAGCAGCTGATAGAATGAATGACACCAATGAATTTACAAACTACGCAGTCTTGTATGAAGACGTCTCCCGCCACCACAAATTAGGTCGCAACAATGGAAAGGCTGTATTGCAATGCACAGTTACCGGTATTACTGGGGAAAGGCATATTTGAGCGCAATGTACAACAGGCAGACCCGAGAGATGCGTGTTGAGGAAGTATATGGAAATCACAGGTGCGTGCACCTCCGGGATCTTTGTGTCCCCATCCATGAGCAAACAGTAATAAATTATGAATGGGAAACGTGACAGTATGTGGTTATTATACAGACTCCGAGCCCCGGCTTTGAAATGAAAATTATGTTTCGCCCCTGTCCCTGTTTCCGTCTTGCCAACTCTCTCACCGACAACCCCCAGGGTATTAATGGTCCTATCTTAACAGGAGGAGCAGTCATGGAATATCCTGTTAAATAAACGAGATATGTTTCATGATAATGTAGAATTTGAGACTGTATCCATTCTGATTAATATTTCATGTATAGAGTTCCTGGAATATTGTTTAGATCATTTCAAGAAAATAGACAATAGACAATAGGTGCAGGAGTAGGCCATTTAACCCTTCGAGCCTGCACCGCCATTCAACATGATCATGGCTGATCATTCCTAATCTGTATCCTGTTCCTGCCTTATCTCCATAACCCTTGATTCCACAACACTATCCTTGAGAGCTCTATCTAACTCTTTCTTAAATGAATCCAGAGAGTGGGCCTCCACTGCCCTCTGGGGCAGAGCATTCCACACAGCCACCACTCTCTGGGTGAAGAAGTTTCTCCTCATCTCTGTCCTAAATGGTCTACCAACGAAATAATGCGCCAAGCTGCTGTTGCCACGGGAGACACTGAATTCAGAGAATATGATACTTTAGTGGGACACGGAAGGAAATATTGAATGACATTGTGACAGGGATTAATACCGAGTTTTCTGTCGTCAACTCAGTGGAGACACGGAGGGTAAATGAAAATATATACAGGCTGAAACAGATCTGTGGAAACTCAGATGGAACAAGTAGGGCTGTGGAAGAAAGCAGCGAATACACACCTAGATGGTGTCAGCAACATTGAAGTACAGCTAATCAATTAATTTACAGAGAACTAAAATACACCAGAACCTTCAACACGATGAAATTTGGCATGCTTTCAGACTTTGAATAATCAGCAAGCTAAAACCCAATTTGGATCAAATACAAAGAGATGAGGTACCGATTGAGTCAATGTTACTCAATTAGCGTAGAGAATTCGACTTAAGGTGAAATTAGACGATTGTACATGAAAGTGAGGCTCGATTCAGCAGCCCCCAATTTTCAGTCTGGTAATGTCACGTGTACGAATACACACCCATGCTCCCAAACACTTTATTCTCTCAGGGTATGGGAGAAGAAGAAAATGTTATGCATCTCTGACCGAAACGGCATATTTATATAAGGAATCTAATATTTCTATTCCATTTCCTAATTTTCGCTTCACCAACCCAACGCCACCACGCGCCCACCTCCCGCATATCAGTAATGAAAGGCCAAGCACAGATGATGCAAATCCAATAACCACAATTGGAAGTCATTAGACGCTCTGATGCAGTTCATTGATGACCGTGTTGATTTCAAAGAAGTGGAATCGACCCTCATTTAACGTTAAAGTGCACATCGTTGGGAGATTCAATGGATGATAGGTCTGTCAGTAAAATCTACCATCAACTAGAATAGAATCTAAAATTTCTTGAAGGAGACACAGAACGAGAATTGCAGGAAGAAAAGCCGTGCGAGATAGTATGGAATTGGGGAAATACATGTTAATTTACACATGTCGGTCATGATAATATCTCATGTAGTAGTGGTGGTTCAGCTGCAGTTCGCCCTATCATGGGAATGATGGCTTGTCAGTCATGTCGACGACATAGACTAAAGAGGAAGACATGAGTCCTGATAAAGGAACAATGAAAACGATGAAAAAAACACAATCCAGAATATATCGATGTGGTTTTCCTGACAGCATTCCTCAAATTACATGATTGGCTAGCATGATGAGGCAAGGAATACGGAATCAAAAATTGACAGCAAATTAGGTTAATGGCCCTTGCTTTGCGGCCCTTACCAAAAGATGGGCTTGCATGGGATGCCCATGACTGAGATGTAAAAAATTGCCGACAGCCAGTTATAACCATTGGCAAAAG
>NW_025207828.1:0-1333 GCF_004010195.1 Chiloscyllium plagiosum | reverse complement strand
CTTGACCACCTTCCACCTATCGCATTTCCAACGCCCCTCCCCCAAGTCCCTCCTCCCTACCTTTTATCTTAGCCTGCTGGGCACACTTTCCTCATTCCTGAAGAAGGGCTTATGCCCGAAACGTCGATTCTCCTGTTCCTTGGATGTTGCCTGACCTGCTGCGCTTTTCCAGGGACATTTTCAGCTCTGATCTCCAGCATCTGCAGTCCTCACTTTCTCCCCTGATCTGCACTGCCCTATTCAGACTGCAGGCCCCTGATCTGTACTGCCCTGATCAGACTGCATTCCCCTGATCTATACTGCCCTGCTCAGACTGCAGTCCCCTGATCTACACTGCCCTGTTCAGACTGCAGTCCCCTGATCTTCACTGCCCTGTTCAGACTGCAGACCCCTAATCTACACTGCCCTGTTCGGACTGCAGTCCCCTGATCTACACTGCCCTGTTCAGACTGCAGACCCCTGATCTACACTGCCCTGTTCGGACTGCAGTCCCCTGATCAACACTGCCCTATTCATACTGGTGTCCCCTGATCTACACTGCCCCATTCAGACTGCAGTCCCCTGATCTTCAATGCCCTGTACAGACTGCTGTCCCCTGATCTACACTGCCCCGTTCAGACTGCAGACCCCTGATCTACACTGCCGACCATTGATCTGTACTGCCCTGTTCAGACTGCAGACTCCTGATCTGTACTGCCCTGATCAGACTGCAGTCCCCTGATCAGACTGCAGACCCCTGATTGATACTGCCCTGTTCAGACTGCGGACCATGGATCTGTACTGCCCTGATCAGACAGCAGATCCCTGCAACACTGCCCTGTTCAGACTGCAGTCCTCTGATCTACACTGCCCTGTTCAGCCTGCAGTCCCCTGATCTACACAGCCCTGTTCAGACTGCAGTCCGCTGATCTACACTGCCCTATTCAGACTGCAGATCCCTGGTCTGTACAGCCCTGATCAGACAGCAGATACCTGATCTACACTGCCCTGTTCAGACTGCAGTCCCCTGATCTACACTGCCCCGTACAGACTGCAGTCCCCTGAACTACACTGTCCCGTTCAGACTGCAGTCCCCTGATTTACACTGCCCCGTTCAGACTGCAATCCCTTGATCTCCACTGCGTCGATCAGACTGCAGTCCCCTGATCTGTACTGACCTGTTCAGATTGCAGTCCCCTGATCTACACTGTGCTGAAAATGTGCTGCTGGAAATGCGCAGCACGCCAGGCTGCATCCAAGGAGCAGGAGAATCAACGTTTCGGGCATGACCCCTTCTTCAGGAATGAGGAAAGTGAGTCCAGCAGGCTAAGATAAAAGGACCTTGCACCTTAGC
>NW_025207827.1:0-13556 GCF_004010195.1 Chiloscyllium plagiosum | reverse complement strand
GAGGGAAATCAGGAGGGCAAAAAGGGGACATGAGATAGCTATCGCATGAAGAATTAAGGAGAATCCAAAGGGTTTTTACAAATACATTAATGACAAAATCATAACTAGGGAGAGAATAGAGCCTCTCAAACATCAGCAAGGCAGCCTTTGTGTGGAGCCGCAGAAAATGGGGGAGATAATAAACGAGTATTTTGTATCAGTATTTACTGTGGAAACGGATATGGAAGATATAGAATGTCAGGAAATAGATGGTTACACATTGAAAAATGTCCATATTACAAGGAATGAAGTACTGGATGTCATGATCGGGTAAAGGCGGATAAATCCCCAGGACCTGAACAGGTGTACCCGAGAACTCTGTGTGAAGCTGGAGAAGTGATTGCTGAGACATTTGTACCGTTGATCGTCACAGGAGAGGTGACAGAAGACTGGAGTGTGGCAAACGTGGTGCCACTGTATAAGAAGCGTGGTACGGACAAGCCAGGGAACTACAGGTCAGTGAGCCTGACGTCGGTGGTGGGCAAGTTGTTGAATGGAATCCTGAAGGACGGGAAGCACGTGCATTTGGAAAGACAAGGACTGATTAGGGATAGTCAACATGGCTTTGTGCGTGGGAAATTATATCTCACAAACTTGATTGAGTTTTTTGAAGAAGAAACGAAGAGGGCAGAGTGGCAGATGTGATCTATATGGACTCCAGTAACGCGTTCGACAAGAGAACGCGTTACCATGGGAGACCGGTTAGCAAGTTTAGATCTCATGGAATACAGGGACAACTATCCATTTGAATATAGAACTGGCTCAAAGATTGAAGGCAGAGGGTGGAGGTGGAGGGTTGTTTTTCAGACTGGAGGCCTGTGACCAGTGGAGTACCAAAAGGATCAGTGCTGGGTCCTCAATTTTTTGTCATTGGCATAAATGATTTGGATGCGAGCGTAAGAGGTACAGTTAGTAAGTTTGCAGATTACATCAAAATTGGAGGTGTAGTGGACAGTGAAGAAGGATACCTCAGAGTACAACAGGATCTGGACCAGATGAGCCAATGTGCTGAGAAGTGGCAAATGGAGTTTAATTCAGATAAATACGAGGTGCTGCAATTAGATAAAGCAAATTTTAGCAGGACTTATACACTTAATGGCAAGGTCCTGGGGAGTGTTGCTGATCAAAGAGACCTTGGACTGCAGGTTCATGGCTCCTTGGAAGTGGAGTCGCAGGTAGATAGGACAGTTAAGGCGGCGTTTGGTTTGCTTTCCTTTATTGGTTAGAGTATTGAGTATTGGAGTTGAGAGGTCATGTTGCGGCTGTATGGGACTCTGGTTAGGCCACTATTGCAATATTGTGAGGAAGTCTGGTCTCCTTCCCATCGGAAATATGTTGTGAAACTTGAAAGGGTTAGGGAAAGATTCACAAGGATGTTGACAGGATTGGAGGATTTGAGGTATAGGGAGAGGCTGTCCAGGCTGAGGTTCATTAGATTACTTACAGTATGAAACAGGCCCTTCGGCCCAACAAGTCCACACCGACCTGCCAAAGCGCAAACCACCCATACCCCTACATTTACCCCTTACCTAACACTAAGGCAATTTAGCATGGCCAATTCACCTGACCCGCACATGATTGGACTGTGGGAGGAAACCGGAGCACACGGAGGAAACCCACGCAGACACGGGGAGAACGTGCAAACTCCACACAGTCAGTCACCTGAGGCGGGAAATGAACCCGGGTCTCTGTCGCTGTGAGGCAGCAGTGCTAACCACTGTGCCACCATGCCGCCCAAGGTTGTTTTCCCTTGAGCGTTGGAGTCTGAGCGGTGACCTTACAGAGATGTACAAACTTATGAAGGGCATGGAGAGGATATATGAATAAAGTCTTTTTCCTGGGGTTGGGGATCCAGAACTAAAGGGCATAGATTTAGTGTGAGAGGAGGAAGTCATTGGGTGGCACGGTGGCACAGTGTTTAGCAATACTGCTTCACAACACCAGAGACTCGGGTTCAATTCCCGCCTCAGGCTGTGTGGAGTTTGGATATTCTCCCCATGTCTGTGTGGGTTTCCTCCCACAATCCAAAATCTGCAGGTTAGGTTAATTGGTCGTGCTAAATTGCCCATAGCCTTAGCTTAAGGAGGAAATGTAGGGGAATGGGTCTGGGTGGGTTGAGCGTTGGAGGGTCGGTGTGGACTTGTTTCCATACTTTAAGTAATCTAAATCTCAACGTAAAAGACACCTAAGGGGCAACTTTTTCACACAGACGGTGGTCCGTGTATGGAATGAGCTGACAGAGGATGTGGTGGAGGCTGGTACAATTGCAGCATTTGGATGGTTATATGAATAGGAAGGGTTTGGAGGGATATGGGCCGGGTGCGGGCAGGCGGGACGAGATTGGGTTGGGATGTCTGATAAACATGGACGGATTGGACTGAATTGTCTATTTCTATGCTGTACATCTCTATGCCTCTATAACTCACACAGTGAGTTCGTAAATGCAATCAGTGTAAATCGTATTTGGAGTAATGCGTGTGATTGGAAAGTTAAAGTGAGGTTGGAGTTTGTTTAAGGGAATCGGAATATAGAAGTAAAGACATCATGAAGCAGTTGCATAGAGTGTTGGTGAGAGTGTACCTGAGATATTGAGTGCAGTGTTGGTGACCTAATCTAAGAAAGATTTCACTGATCGTAGACGACGTGCATGGACATTCACCAGATTAATTCCTCAGATGACAAGATTTTCTGATGGGGAGGTTTGTCTTGCGACCTCTCCAGTTTCAAAGCATGAGAGGTGATCGCAGTGAAATTTCAAAAATCTATGATGCATGTAATGAGGTGGAAATAAATAGAATATTTCTCTAGCTGTCTACTTATATTTAAGGCAAATAATGACAGGATAAGGGATATGCCATTTAAGACAGTGATAATGAGGAAATTCTTCCCTCGGAGGGGACTGACTAACACAGGGGCATGGAAGCCTGCGGGCAGGGCAAGATTAAGGAGAATCCCCAGATATTCTTCACGTATATCAAGTGGAACAGAGCAACCAAGGAACATGTAGGGCCTATTAGTGACTTGCCAAGTTGCATCCCAACTCAGCTTCATGGTAGAAAGGTGTTTGTGCGACTGGAGCCCAATTTCCCCTGGTGTACCGCAGAGATCAGTGTTGTGTCCCTTATTGTTTGTGGTATTCATAAGTGATGTGAATGTGACGTGGGTAGGGGTAGTGTGATAAGTAAGTTTGTGTTTGACACAAAGATTAGCCGGATGGTTGGCAGTGAGGAGGAAGGTCTTATGTTACAGGAAGATACAGATGGAATGGTCAGATGGTCAGATCATTGGCAGATGGAATGTAACCCTGATAAATATGAGGTAATACACTTTGGAAGAAGGAACCAGACAAGGGAGTACACAAAGAATGGCATCATACTAGGAAGCTCAGAGCGTGCTTCTCAACACATCCCTGAATGTGACTGGATATGATAATTGATGAGTTCAGCATGATTGTAGATAAAGCCTTTATTCCTTGACCCAAAGATTATACGAGTTTTATATAGCACTTTGGTAATGCCAAATGAAATATTGTGTGAAGTTCTGGGAGCCACATTACAGGAAGGATGTGATTGTACTGGATGAGGTGCAGAAGAGATTCACCAGGATGTTCCCTGGGATGGAACATATGAGCTGTGGAGAGAGGCTGGGTAAGCTCGAGTTATTTAGTTTGGAGCAGAGGAAGTTGAGTGGGTAAGTAATTCAGGTTTAAGATTACAAGAGGGGTGGACAGGGTGAATAGACAACAGCTGTTCTTTTAAGTCAAAGTTTCAGCTTCCTTACAGAGTGAAACCAGGGAATGGAGAATGCAGAACTGAGAAACATGACACAGCTACTTCACTTCTGTCTTCACAGGAAAATATATAATCAAAGCCTTCCCAGCAATAGGAGAAAATCTGAGTCTGATGAGAAAATGATGTAGAATTAAATTAGTAAATAAACTAATTTGGAGTAATTATTAGAACTGAAAATAATGGACATAGGAAAAAATCAACACATATTGATGAAATGGGAAACATATTTGAGAAACTGACTGGTAGCTTAATTACAGAAAAAATAAAACAATAGAGGCACTGAACTTGGATTTTCAGCAAGAATTTTAATAGATTCCCAAGCCTAGTGTGCAAAGTAAAAGCACATGGGATAGGGGGTAATATACGAAAATGGTGTTAAAATGGGAGTGTTAACAGGAAACAATGAGTAGGAATAAATAGATGGTTTTCAGTTTGGAAGGCTCATGAGGCATCGCAATGATTGGTTCTGGGTCGCAAGATATTCACAATACATCTCCAACATCTCATTGAGGCAATCAAATATAAAGTTTCCAAGTCTGCTGACGGAACTAGGATTTTGAAAAGTGAGGAGGATGTGAAAAAAACTTCAAGGTGATTGAAACAAATGGAGTGAATGAGTAAATATGTGGCAGATGAAGAGCAGTGTTGATAAATGTAATGTTGTCTACTTTGTTGGGAAACACTAAAATCCCAGCCAACCATTGGAAAAGGGAGTGGTTGAGAAATGTCGATCTCTGAAGGGAACTGCACTTTTCTTCTGTTATTGTTTGTACAGAACTGAGTTCCATACAGGGCAGTGAGTTCTGAAGACAGAAGCCAATATTGGGAATACATTGGCACACAGACCAGTTTACGCAGACCCACCAAGTGGGGAGCTGTAACATTGAAAAGAATCTGGAATCTCCCTGACAACAGTCACTGAAAGCAAGATTGCATGACCAGAAAGCAGTCAGGAAGATAAATGGGTTGTTGACCCTCATTTCAGGTGGGCTTGAGTCCAGCAGTAAGGGTGTCTCAGTGCAGTTGTACAGGCTCTTGGTGAGACCTCAACTCAAACATTGTGTAGTGTTGTGTGCAGTTTTGGTCTCCGTACCTAATAAAGGACAAACTTGACATTGAGGGAGTGCAGCGAAGGATGACCAGACTGATCTCTGGGATGACAGACTTTTTGTGGGAGCAGAGTTTGGGGCGACTGAGCCTGTATTCCATGGGCTTTAGGAAAATGAGTGGAGATCTCAGTGAGATATATAAAACACTGACAGGGTTAGGTAGATTGGAAGCAGAGATGATAATTCCCCTGCCTCGGACGTCTAAACCAACAGACCACAGTATGAGGTACAGACAGATCACATTGCATTTAGATACGAATAAATGTCTGCACTCAGAGACTGTTGAACCTGGGAATTCTCTCTCACATAAGGCTGTGGAAGACAAGGCACTAATGACTAATAAGGATGTCTAGACACCGAAAGGATGGGGAGAGAGCAGGAATGTGGTGTAGAAATAAAGGATCAGCCGTCATTATATTGAATTGGATAGCAAACTCGACAGACCAAAGGGACTACCGCAGTTCCTATTTTATAGCTTCACAATGTTAATCACATTAAGGAATGTGTACAGTGTGTGGGGACAGTGCATTGAGGAGATATTCAGACATTAACTAGAATGGGGCAGGCTCAATGTGCTGTATGGCCTATGCCATTCCCGATGTTTCTGTACGGTTTGTGAGAAAGCTCTGTATATGTTGTCACAAGTTCACAGATGTTAGGAAAGAGGTCTCTGCAGGGTCAACAGGACTGTCTTTCCAGTTCTCTTTTCCATACCGAGGCTGGGGCTGGGTGTTCTGTCAGGTTTTATCCTTTAAGACTTCGGAGCAGTTTGATACAATAGAGTGTCTTGCTTGGCCTTTTCAGAGACCATTGAAGAGTTTATCACATGTCTGTGTGTCTGCAGTCACTTTTAGGCCAGACCAGGAAAGCACGGGAGATTCACTTCCAGAAAGTACATTGGAAAAGCAAATTGGTGTAAACGATCGACATTGACTTCAAGGTCACTGTTACTGACACCAGATTTGAGATCTCGATATTTTATTAATTGTTCTTAACTTCCACCAGCTGCCAGAGCATTAGCCTGGTCTGTATTATTAATCCAGTGACTTTTCCAAAACAACACTATCTCCACATGGGGACCTGTCAGAAACCACACATGCAAGTTATGTCTGTGCTGCTTGACAGCTCTATCAAAAGTCAGGGCCCATTGCTTTTGTCGTATCTACTGTGTTCAGATGTTTCTTCATGTCACGTGCAGCAAATCGAATTGGTTGAAGACTGGCATCTGAGATTCTGTGGGCATCATGGTGAGGTTGAGGTGGATTATCGATTCAACACCCCGGCTAGGATGGTACAGATACTATTTCCTTGTTTTGTACACTGATATGCAGAGCTGATCCAATGATAGAATGGGAATAATTGTGGAGCCCTCTCCACCAGTTACTTGTTTAATCGTCTATCACGATTTTTGGCCGGATGAGGCAGGCTACAGAGTTCGATCTGAGTCTATTGACCTTGTGACAATTTCGCTCTCTCTATCATTAGATTTGGTTTCATTTGATTTGATAGGAGTCATTGTCGCATGTATCTAAGTAGAGTGAAACTCTTTGTTTATACACAGTTCTGGCAAATCATAGTGAGAGTTGGAGCTGCCTTTTTTTTGAGACATGGAGAGGCCGAAATTTAAAAGTCTACTTCAGCTGTCTGTTTTTGAAGAGCCACAAAATAGCCAGAAATTAAAATAGATTGCTTCAGCATTAGTGAAAAAAGGGCCTTTGAGAAGGGAATAATTCCAAGGCAAAAGAAAGGATAATCTGATTCGCAAGATTCAGAAACATGCCAACATCGTGATAAAGAAGGTTATTTTTTAAAAAATTGATGATTTGTAACAGAACACAGATGAAATAATGAAATTGTAGCACAAACATTGGAAGAATCACTACAAAAGGTAACTTGTTCTGATCTCAGTAAGGAGTCTTTTCATCCACAAAAACAGCAACTCGAGTTATCTTTCAGTAGCTAACTGTGCCTTTGAAACTATTTACATTAGTAATAAGTTCTAGTTAAACATTTGGTAAATAATCATGGACACAGATTTCCACATAATTATAAAACTTTGAAGAGATGCCTGGCATGTCTTGTCTAATTCGCTGAGAAAAAGGTTAACAATAGAAATAATAATAATATTACGAATTTTGTAACAGAATCAACTTTTTAATGTAAAATGTGATCTCGGAATTTGATAAGAGATAGCCTGCCCATTGGAGAATATAATTTATGCAATCCTTCAAAATAAACAATGAGGGGTATGACTAAAAAGAGAACAGCCACGAACTTTGGAATGCATTATAGAAAGATCACAAGGACTAGAGATAACAACAATAATTAAACATCCGAAACAAATAAGAAGCTCGGGCTGTCCATGCGAGTGTGCATCATTGATCAGTTGTTTTACAAGATTGGTTCTGCAGAAGGGGAGTGGAGGGGACACTGACAAGGTTGTGTACGATCATTGCAACACAAAACGTATACAAATACTGTCTTTTTACTGCAAAATCGAAGTGGGTCATTGATTTACCTTCTGATCGGAGCGAAAGATTAAGGAAAGGATTGTCTTCTCATGTCAAAGCCAGATTCGAGGAAGATCCTTTGGTATTTTCCCAGCATTTACCAGGTTTTGCTTGAATTAAAGTCCATTCCGTACCTATGTCCTGCCTGCCTCCAGATTCTTTGACCCGAGCTGGGGAATCTCGCTCCTACAATAAGCAAGGACATACAAATCATAGGGTAAAGGAAAAACTTAGACTGAGGCATACAGACAACACCAGAAAGGGCATGCAATAGACAACATCAATGTGAGCAAGATCCGAATTATTTGAAGTTAGAGAGTCCATTCCTTAGTTTAATAATGGCTGGGAAGATGCTGTTCATGAGCCACTGGTTTGTGTGTTCAAGCTTCTGTATTGTCTGCATGGTGGAAGAGATTGCAGGAGATCCAGGGTGCGATAGGTCTTTGATAATGTTGTCAGCCTTTCCGCGGCAGTGAGTTGTGTAAATGGAGACAATGGATAGGACATTGGTTTCCGTGATGGCATGGGCTGTGCACACAACCTTCTGTCATTTCTCTTACTGTCCTGGGCAGGGCTGTGGCCACACCAGGTCATTACGCACCCAGATAGTTTGCTGTCGTGGTGCATTTGTAGACATTGGTGAGGGTCCTTGTGGACATGTCAAATGTCCTGAGCTGCCAGAGAAAGAAGAGGCGTTATTGTGCCATCTCTACTGTCACATCTTCATGGGAAGTCGGTTATCCTCACTCCAAGCAACTTAATGCTTTCCACCCTTTCAACTTCAGTTCCATTGATGCAGATGGTGTCATGTTCTCCTCCTTTCTTTCTGAAGTCATTGATCAGTTGGTTAGTTCTGCCGACGTTGAAAGAGAGGATGGTCTCAGTACAGCACATCACCAAGTCCTCTATTTCTGTTCTGTATTTTGACTTTCCATCATTAAATACAGGTCCTACTATGATGGTGTCATCAGTGAACATGAAGATGGCATCCGTTCAAAATTTGGCAATACAATCGTGGGTGTACAGGGGTATAGTAGGGGGCTGAGGACACATCCTTTGGGATTTCAGTGTAGAATGTTATCATGGAAGAGACGCACTTACCTATTTTCACTGATTGTGCACTCTAGGTCAGAAAGCTGAGGAACCAATTTCAGAGGGCGGAGCCAAGATTAAGGTCAGAGAGTTTTGTGATTATTCTGAAGGGAATAATGGTGTTGAAGGTGAACCTATAGTCAATGAGCAGGAACCTGACGTGGGTGTCCTTGTTGTCCAGATGTTCCAGGAATATGCCACCCGATTTGGACCCATTCCACTGGTAGGCAAACTGTAGGGGATCGAGGCAGGCTAGGAGACTGGAACTGATGTGGGCCATGACTAGCTTCTCAAAGCACTTCACTCACCTCAGTCTCCTACGCTCTAAAGAGAAATGTCCCAGCTTATCCAACCTCTCCCTATGACTCAGACCCTCGAGTCCTGGCATCATCCTTGTAAAGTTCCAGTTCAATACTATCCTTCCTATAGCAAGGTGACCAAAACTGAACACAATGCTGAACTTGGAAATATCTGGAGCTGTAAGTTTTACTCTGCTGCCAATTGTTATGCTGCTGTGATATTGTTTTATTGTTTGTGTTATTCTGAAATCTTATTATTCTTTGAATCCTCTGATAGCAATCCCCTCGGGTGAACGTTCTGACTGCTTGAATTTGATTCAATCTATTTTGTTTGGACTGATATTTGAGGCCGCTGTATATCAGAAAACAGGAAGAGATGATGGATGATTGTGCAGTGTGTATCCTTTACTGGACCAGCTTGTCTCTCCAGGCACCTAAAGCTTTTATTGTGGGCCAGAGTACCTCAGAATCGTTACATCACAGAAGGAAGCTATTTAGCCCATTGTAGGTCCATGCACATAGAACATTACAGCTCAGTATCTACAACATCCGTCAGCACTGCCGACAGATCCACCGACCTTACTGTCAACCGTAAATTTACTAACTCATCCTTCTATATCCTCATTAAGGTCATTTTCAAAAGGACAAACAACAGTCACTCTAAAGCAGATCCTCACAGTATACCACTAGAACTAAACTCCAGGATGAACATTCCCCATCAACTACCACCTTCTGTCTGCTTTCAGCTAGCCAATTTGTGGTCACCCACAATTCCACGGCTCCATATTATCTGGGAGAAAGTAAGGACTGCAGATGTTTGAGATCAGAGTCGGGAATGTGGTGCTGGAAACGCACAGCAGGTCAGGCAATATCCGAGGAGCGAGGAGAAAATGAAGACTGCAGATGCTGCAGACCAGAAAACTGATTCCTGATGAAGGGCTTACAAGAGAAACATCAACTTGCATGCATCTTGGACGCTGCCTCATCTGTTCTGCTTTTCCAACACCACACTCTCCATATTTTGTCAATACCCTACCATGGGGGACCTTATCAAACGCTTCACTGAAATCCATATACCTCACTTTACCCTCATCCACCTGTTTGATTACCTTCTCAATGAACTCGGTAAGATTTGTGAGGCATGACATACCCTTCACAAAAGGTATGTCATGCCTCACTATTCCTAATCAAATGATTCCTTTCTAGATGATAGTAAATCCTATCTCTTATAATCCTTTTCAACACTTTACCCACAACCGAAGTAAGACAGTTATATAATTACCAGGGTCGTCTCTTCTCCATTTCTTGAGTAAGGGAACAATGTTTGATGTCCTCCAGTCTTCTGGCACTGTTCCTGTAGACAATGGCGATGGAAAAACCTGAACAAATGGTTGTATAAACTCCTTCCTAGCTTCTCAGAGAATCCTAGGATAAATCCCATCTGGCCCAGGGGACTTATCTATTTTCACACTCTCCAGAACTGCTAACATCTCCACGTTACGAACTTCAATCCCGTCTAGTAATAGCCTGTATCTCAGTACTGGCCTTGACAGCATTTTCTTTTTCCATTGTGAATGCTGATTCAAATATTAATTTACAGTCTGTCCTATCTCCTCAGACTCCACACACAACTTCACACTACTGTCCTTGGTTGCCATTAATCTTCATTTGGTCATTCTATTATTCGTGACATACTGATAGAAAGCTTGAGGGTTTTCCGCAATCCTACTTGCCAAAGACTTCTCATGTTCTCTTCTGGCTATTCTTAGCTCTTTTTAAAGTCCTTCCAGACTAACTTGTAACTCTCAAGCATCCGAACTAAGCCTCCACCTTTCACCTTTACATAAGCCTCCTTCTTCCTCTTGACAAGAGATTCAACTTCTTCAGTAAACCACAGCACCCTCACACGACCACTTCCTGCTTTCCTGGCATGTATAAACTTATCAAGGACACACAGTAGCTGTTGTTTGAAAAAGCTCCACACTTAAATTGTACCCATCATCTGCAGCTTCCTTCCCCATCCTATGCACTTTCCTAATCGCATCATAATTGCCTTTCCCCCAGCTATAACTCTTTTCCTGCGGTATACACCTGTCCCTTTCCATCGCTACGGTAAACATAACTGAATTGTGGTCACGATCAGCAAAGTGTTCACCTACCTCCAAATCTAACACCTGGTCTGGTTCATTACTCAGTACCAAATCCAATTTGGCCTCGGCCCTTGTTGGCCTATCTACATATTGTGTCAGGAAACCATTCTGCACACATTGGACAAAAACTGACCCATATAAAGTAATTGAACTGCAGCATTTCCAGTCAACATTTGGAAAGTTAAATTCTTCCATAACAACTACGCTGTTATTTTCGCTCCTATCCAGTATCATCTTTGTAATCCTTTCCTCTACATCTCTGGAACTTTTCAGACTGCAATAGAGAACTTTCAACGGGGTGACCTCTCCGTTTTTGTTTCTAACCTCTTCCCATTCTACCTCATTAGACGAGTCCTTATCAAGCATCCTTTCCACCAACGTAATGCTGTCTTTGATTTAAAGAGTAACATTCCAATACTGATGACTGAGGAATATTATTGTCCCTCCCTCCTCTCTGAACTGCCATGTCCCAACATTCTCTGTTTTCTATCTCCCCCACAATGCCGTAATCACACTGTAATTGAAATCCAGTAAATGACACTTCATCACAGTTCACTAACATCGATAACATCAATAGCACAGGCCTCATCTGCCTCTCTCTAAACGTGGAATAACAATCTGAATTGCATTTGTCACGTTTAATTCTCTGTTAACATATCCATGCCATTTGTCTGTTCTGGGTGGAGTTCCTCAGGGATCATTGTAAGATTATGAACTATTAACAATCTATACTAATGACTTGGATGAGAGGACTGCTTGGCTTGAAGCTCAATTAGGTGATTCACCAAGATTGTCATTTAACTGGACATTTTCAATGGGATACGGAGAGGGGAAAATAGTAAGCAAAACTTTGGCAGAAAATGGTACAATGTGGGTTAAGGCAAGTCAGTGCTGTGTTGAACAGATACATTAACAGTAACCTACTTAAATGGAGAGAACATCGCAAAACGCATTGATACAGAAGGATTTGTGCGTCCCGGTACATGAGCCACATAAACCTAGTCAGCAGATACAGCCAATAATTAGAAAAGGTTATCGAATCTTCCTGTTTTATGTTAAGGCTATTGGGTATAATCATTGGGATGCTTCACTGCATTTTTACAAGACAATGCTGAGACTACACTGGATAAATTGTGTGTAGTAATGAACCTCGAAACTGAAAAAAAAAATGCAATTGTTTTCCAAGCTTTTCTCAGATGTTTCACTTCATCCTTGCTAGAATGAGGGCCTGATGGAATAATAGTGTCATACAGCATGGAAACAGACCATTCGGTCCAGCTCATCTGCACTGATCAGATATTCCAATCTGATTTAGTACAATATGCCAGCATGAGACACAAAACACTCTAAACCTTTCATATTTGTATACTAATCCATTGCCTCTTAAATGTTATAATTGTACCACTTTCGCTGCCAGCTCATTCCATACATGCATTATCCTCTATGTGAAAACGTTACACCTCAGGTATCTTTTTTAATCTTTCCCCTTTCACCTTAAGTCTCTGCCCTCTGGTTTGGACCCCTCTAGCCTCGGAAAATAACCTTGGCTGTTTCCCGTATCCATGTCTCTCATGGCCTGGACAGGGCCAGAGCACGTCAGGCCTGAGAAAGAGAGATGTTCATATTGAACCATTTAAGACCCTGAGGAGAGTGTATTGGGGCGTGAGGGATGAGAGAATAAAACTAAGGATTCCGTTTTAGAAAATAACATACTCATTTTAACATAGGTAGTACAAAAACATGAATCTGCTGTACCAGCATTATGCAGTCGCATGTAAACATGTCTTCTAATTATAATTTATACGTCATTCCCAAATGGAGCAGATAACAGGGATGGAGTAATGCGATCAGGGGAATGTTCGACGAGACCTTACATGGACTAGATTGGTGTTGGGGTAACATTACTGTAAGTTTCAGATCAGACAGGGAGAAAATGTAACCTGTCGGAGAAGCCACGGCCATTGATCCATCTCTTTAATTGTTCTTCTCTACAGCAATATATAAGAGCTGAAAACCACCAGTCATCTTTGCCACTTCAGAGGCTGAATAACAATTGAAACAATCTCAATTTTGCTTTTGCCATGAAATTAACTGTTACTTCAACGAAGCTCTTCTGAACCACTATTCTGCAGAGTTTCTTTGTTTTATGTTTGCCTTCAGCCGTGTGACGTGTGTGTGAAAGACGGTGTGTGTGTCTGTCTGTTTATGTGTGCATGTTTCTGTGTCTCAGATTTATACAAAAATAAATGTTGATGTGCATATTGTCAATGTCCAAACTGTATGTAATTTATCTTTCCATCGTAATTCGAGTAACTTTCCTGTAGTTTTAGATTAGTTTGCTTTCTAAATTTAAGAAATCTGCCTGACTTATTCCGAACACTGAACCTGACCCATTCTGAGACCGATATCATTTGCCATATCACACACTTAGTTGCATTCATAATTTGTCGTGACCAATGGAGGAGTGGGACTAGAAAAAAGGAACAATGACTCTCTAACCTCGGTAGGAACAGGGATAAGGAGAAATTCTCAAAGGACAGTTTCAGTGCGAAATCTCTTCCCCACA
>NW_025207826.1:8804-13556 GCF_004010195.1 Chiloscyllium plagiosum | reverse complement strand
CCTTCCTAAGTGACTTACCTCACACTTTTCTGCTTTAAACTCTGTTTGCCACCTTCAGCCCAGCTCTACAAATCACCACTCTCCACGACTCCATCAACCTTAATGTCATCTGAAAATTTACTCACTCTTCAATGCCCTCATCTAGGTCATTTATAAAAATGACAAACAGCAGTGGACCCAAACCAGATACTTACGGTACATCACTCGCTGCTGGACTCCAGCATGAACATTTCCCATCAGTCACCAGCCTCTGTCTTCTTTCAACGAGCAAATTTCCGATCCAAACTACTAAATCACCCACAATCTCATGCCTCCGTATTTTATGGAATAGCCTCCGTGGGTATGCTTATCAAATGTCTGACTGAAATCCACAGACACCACATAAACTGCTTTAACCTCATTCATCAGTTTGGTCACTTTCTCAAAATAACTCAATCAGGTTTGTGAGGCATGACGTAGCCTTCACAAAACAGTGTTGACTATTACTAATCAACTTCTTCCTTTCTGGATGATTACAAATCCTATCTCTTATAACCTTTTCAAACACTTTTCCCACAACTGAAGTAAGACTCACTGGTCTATAATTTGCAGGGTTGTCTCTACTCCCCTTCTTGAACAAGGACTCAACATTCAATATCCTCAATTTTTCTGGTACTCTACCTGTAGACAATGGCGACATAAAGATCAAAGCCAAAGGCTCGGCAATCTCCTCTTGGCTTCCCAGAGAATCCCAGGATTAATCCCATCCGGCTCAGACGACTTATATCTTTTCACACTTTACAGAATTGATAACACATCCTCATGAACCTCAATCCCGTCTTGTCTAGTCGCCTGCATCACAGTATTCTCCTCGACAACACTGCCTTTCTCAAGTCTGAATGCTGACAAAAAACATATTAACTTAGTGCTTCCCCATCTCCTCGGACTCCACGCTCAACTTCCCAAAACAATCCTTGATTGGCCCTAATCGTTATCTAGTCATTCTTTTATTCCTGATTTATCTATAGAAATATTTATGGTGTTCCTTGATCCTATCTGCCAAAGACTTCTCAAATCTTCTCCTGGCTCTTCTCAGCTCTCTCTTAAGGTCTTTGCTGGTTAACTTGTAACTTTCAAGAATCCTAACTGAGCTTTATGTCCCTTCAAACATAAGCCTTTTCTTCCTCTTGACAAGAGATTCAAATTCTTTATTAAACATGGTATAACAATGATCTAATTTCCCATCAAACTTGGGTAAATCTACCCAAGCAGATCACACATTTTCACCACTGATGAATTTGCAATTAAACTAAAAAGAGAATGATCAGGGTTTATGATTTTGTTAAACAGCAAATTCTGCTTGATATTTTATATCTTTAATGCCCCTACATGCTTGTCATACTAAATTTGGGGAAAACTTAGTTCAACTATACATCGTTTATGTTCACAAAATTAAAAAAATGTACTTTAAAAGAAAATCTGTAAATAAAGAGTTGGTGTCAGTAAAAGTGTCCACAAAGAGGTTAAGCAGCCATTAAAACTCAACTAATTCCTGGATGGTCTTTGAAAAAGGAAATCTTCTACCCACTAGTCTGGCATATGTTACGACAGTATCATGGCAGCATGGTTCGCATGTACACCACACATACCAAGCAATGACCATCCCTTGCAATCTTTTTGATACTAAGTGGTATTATCATTACTGATTCCCTCACAATTAACTCAATGGAGTTAACCTCGACCTGAAACAACTGGATCAGCTATTCAACATTATGTCAACAAAAACAGGTCAGAATGAAAACTTTTCTCTAAGTAACTCACTTCCTGTCTCCCCAGTACACGCCCAAGAAACATACCACCAGACAGGATGTAGCAACCTGCTTGATCAGCACCCCATTCAGCAACATATACATTCACTCCCTTTACCAATAAACAGAGAGAGCTAAGTGTACTATATGATGCACTGCAGAAACTCACTAAACTCCGTCAACATCATCTTCAAAGCCTGCGATCTCTGCCACCTAAAAGGACACAGCCAAGTGGATAACATGGTAACTCCATTACCTGTAACTTCCTCTCCAAACCACACACCGTCCTGACTTAGGAATGTATCGTTCCTTCACTGCTCTCAGATCACAATCACAGGTACTTCTTTCCGATCAGCATTGTGATTGTAACAGGTGAACTGCAGATGTTTGAGGAAATGGCTCACTATCAACTTCCCAAGTGCAATGAAGAAGGGACAATAACACTGGCCTTGCCAGCAATGATGAAATCCATTGAAAAAAAAAGATTAAAAGCCTAGCCCGTGGGTGCAGCAATCTGCTGCAGAAACCTGAGCTCCAAATCTCACAACACGTGTGGGTTAATATGCTTATGTTTTCCCAGCAGAATGCAGTGGCTCAAGGCTGCTCACCTCCGTGACCATTTCGAGAACGAGGGAAAGGTAACAAATCCCAGCATTACCGCAAACATGCAAATTCAAAGAACGAACTTAAAAATCTGAAACAAAAACAATCAAAATTGACTTCATTCTACTCAATCCACAACAGTGATAAGGGGAAAGATGATGTGAATACCTAGATTCTGGACAACAGGCCGACTGCAATGAGAAAAGTTAACTATTTTCCTCCCTTCTCTGGGAAGGATTACTGGAAGGATCTGCACATTCTAACATTGCATTTTTGAAAGGCTATTCAGCTTACCATCACTGCATAGGTCAGGTCCTCCTTTTTTTCTGGGGCTACAACCTGGCCGCTCTGTTTTTGGGCTTTTTCCTTCAAGGCTCGTCCTCGCGACACCTGGTGCTGTGCACACAGCTCCTCCTCCTCCATGTACTGTTGCACCATCTGCAGGGTGAATATAGAGGAACTGTCTTGTCTCCCCCGAGAAGGGCATGCTCAAATAATACTGGACAGTGAAAGACAGGAAGACAAGCTGTACAGAGTGAAGTGAGCTGCTTCCCTGACTCAAGGAAAAATTGCTCTGTAATCCACGAAAACAGCGGACTGAGTGCAGACAACAGCAACACTTAAAAGTAATTAGGAGTATCATCAGACTTGTTAATCATGCTGCATCACAAGTGATCCCATCAAACTATCCCAATATTTATCAGGATTAGTAAATGCTGGCTGTGTCAATTCATCTTCTGTGAAACACATTAAGACCAGCGAAGTCCCTCCTACTGATAATTTTCTGGCCAGGACTCCAGTCACTAATTTGTTGCCAGGTTCTGATAAATAACCAAAAAATACAACGGGAGTTGCCCTTGCAGAGAATAAGGGTGCCACGGTTACATCAACATCAGAAAACGAGGAGGCTATTTAGCTTCTTGAGCCTATTCCACTATTCACCCAAATCATGGTAATTTTCAGCATCATGACAAATTCCTGTCTTTGTTCCATACTCCTTCAGCATTTTCATTCCAAATCTACCAACCCCAGATTTAAAATTTGCAAATGATTTCCAATCATCCGCTGTTTGTGGAACTTTATCATACTTTATCCATTTCTGTGTATAAAAGTGTTTCCCGATATCACACCTCAATGTTCTGACTCTAACATTTTATCTGTTTAATCTTTCTTCTTAAGTTAAGCCTTGGAATCCAAGTATCACTTTAGTAAATCTACACTGCATTTCCACTCAGAGTGATAATCTTCTTAAACTATGGTGCCCAACCCTGACAGCTTGGTCTAACTAGGTTCTGATTTGCTGAAGCATGGCTTCTAATGCTTTGGTTTCTAGTCTTCTGAAGAGATCAATATCAACATTCCACTAGCCTGCTGATCACTTTTCTGAACCTGTCTGTGACATTTTCATGAACTATACAGCTGGATCAATCCTTCTTTGAAGTCCACTCTCTCTCAATTTTCACAATCAAGAAATATCCTATTTTGATCCAAGCTCTTATTTGCTTACAAAAACTCATATGTCATTGTTTCTTCATTTATTGAATCTATCAAGATTGCTTTCTCATGCTATCTACACTTGGAATCGCAGTAATCTGTAGAGTGGCCCCAAATTGTGAATGTGGCTTTCCTTTCATGATGAATAGTGAATAATTAGGGATCCAATCTCGATCCTTGCAGGATATCACTCAACATATCCTTCCAATTAGAATATATCTTATTATTTGCACAAATGTCTGTTGTTCAAAACAAATTCCTCTGAAAACGCCCCCTGTCTTTTGCATCTTATTACCACCTTTAATGGACAGTAGAAAGGTGTAAATTCAGGGACATTCTTAGCAGTCAAATTTAGCTTGGGGTTACCTGACTGGGTGAGCAAGGAATCCCAGTAAATATTAATCTTTGTCTTCACTACGTGTGAACTCGATCACAAGGATTAACAATGTGAAATATTTATTCTCCTTCATGATTTTTAAACTCTGGGCACAGTGTTACCGAGTGGTACTCGCTTTTCTTTCAAAAACACAGGCCCAGCCCTGGACAGTAGAAAGGTGTAAATTCAGGGACATTCTTAGCAGTCAAATTTAGCTTGGGGTTACCTGACTGGGTGAGCAAGGAATCCCAGTAAATATTAATCTTTGTCTTCACTACATGTGAACTCGATCACAAGGATTAACAATGTGAAATATTTATTCTCCTTCATGATTTATAAACTCTGGGCACAGTGTTACCGAGTGGTACTCGCTTTTCTTTCAAAAACACAGGCCCAGCCCAACTGTTGGCTCACACTCGTTACACCATATGGTTCTCGTCCTCTCCATCTGAATCTCATGGCAAGATACCTCGAACATGGAGAGGACCAACT
>NW_025207826.1:4462-5594 GCF_004010195.1 Chiloscyllium plagiosum | reverse complement strand
ATTCGAATAGCACTACCAATAAGCCTACAACCCACACGGACTGCAGTGAAGCAGAAAGGGAGTTTGCAACCACCTTCTCAAGGGCATTAGAATGAGGCAATAAATGTTCACACAGCCGGTGACAACCATATTCCATAAATTAATTAATTCCTTAACGCCTGCTCCTTCCTTCCACAACACCCACTCACATAGACAGCTGCGCTGCGCAAACACAAGGCCTTGAGCAGCATATGGTAACCCACAAGGCCTTGAGCAGCATGTGGTAACCCGCAAGGAGGCCCAAGCTACATTCAGGAATCTTTTAAGGCCCTGAACCATGCTCAGAAAGGGATAGTCCTTAATGAACAATAATCCCCAGTGATTTGCACACCGTGGTCAACAATGAAACGACCAGTTGCCAACTGCTTCATAAAGAGATTGTTTGGGGACACGGGATAAATGGCCAGAGGAAGTGATAGGTGCAAAACTTACAACATTTAAAAGACATTTGGAGAGGTTCTTGAATAGGAAAGATTGAGGAATGTGGGCCAAATGCAGGCAAACTGAATTCGCAAAATTTGGGAAATTTGGTTGGCCTGGACGGGTTGGACCGGAGGGTTCGTTTCCATGATATATGACGATGATTCTATTCTTTTCAGCCGCACTGGCATTTTGCAATTGTCCTAAATTATGATGTAATTGAACAAGTCAGTGGAGGCTTTTGACACCAGGGCCACAGTACTCTGTAGGTAAGGTGTTGAGTAGTAGCTGCAATTTAATGGGTATTTAATAAACAATATAATGAAGAAATATACAAGGAAGTTACTTCAGATGGAGGAATCTGCACTGAAAACAACAAATGCTGGAGCTGACAGCAGGTCAGACAGCATCCATGGAGATCAAGCAAGCTAACGGTGAGTCTTGATGACTTGGTCAAAACTCTGATGAAGAGTCATCTGGACTCAAAATGTGAGCTTGCTCTCTGCATCGTTTTTTAAAAGATGTTCATGGGATGAGGGTGTCATTGGTTCAGCGGCACTCATTGCCCATCTCTAATTGCCCAATGGGCAGCTAAGAGTCGAGTGAATTACTGTGTGTTTGGAGTCACATGTAGGACAAACTAGGTAAAGATGGTAACTTCTTACCTCAAGCA
>NW_025207826.1:1635-3469 GCF_004010195.1 Chiloscyllium plagiosum | reverse complement strand
AAGGGAATAAATGCCCTTTTCCTGCTCCGATTTTTTGAGGCTCCATTTCATGCTTTTTTGTCTCCAAAGAAGAGCGTGATACAGTGTGCTGAAGATCTCAGATGTTGTGGAAATGGGTTTTTATGTACTGATTCAGATGGCATTGATTCATCAATCACAGCTCTACAGTCATGTTCCTCCACGAATAAAGGAAATCTACTGCAGAGCTCACACAAAGGGAATTCTTACCCTCAGTAAACTCTCCCATCACATTACCCAACACGCCAGCTAAAACAGGACGTACTGCGCATGCTGGAGTCAACAAACAACCCCGGGTGTTTGATATCAGCACCGGACCAATGAACGGACGATGGGCGGAGCTGGAGGACTTGGCTGGGCAGTTGGTCCACCAGGTAAAAACAATGACTGAAGATGCTGGAAACCAGATTCTGGATTAGTGATGCTGGAAGAGCACAGAAGTTCAGGCAGCATCCGAGGAGCAGTAAAATCGACGCTTCGGGCAAAAGCCCTCCATCAGGAATATCTGATTGGTGCTCCAAGCGGAACTAAACTAAACTAAACCACGTGATCACCGTCGCGCACGGCGCAGAGTCGCTGTAATGAAAGCTCAGGAAGTTAAGGAGCGAAAGGATACTGTAAGAAAAGAAATAAACGGAGAGAAACTGGAAAAAAAACTGTGTTGCTATGAGGGGAGAGGGTTTACAAACATATTGTTAACGTCGGAAAACACAAATTTGAATGTCCCAGTCCCATGTTTGCAGTAATTGGGGAATTGCCTCAGCGCGACTGTATGCTCGAGTGAGCACTGCCATCTTTATTCGGGGCAATGATTCACTGGACACGTGCGGAGCCGCCATCTTTGTAGGGGGCAAGGTGCAGCCAGGCGCATGTGCAGCCTTTCTCTGGTAGAGAGTCATTGTGATCATAGCAGCTAATACTACTCTGATTCAACTCTGGGCTCCCTCATGACCACTTTGTCAATAACTAGCTTTCTCAGTCTCAAACCATGGGTGTATTTTTGGTCTGTTTGCTACTGTACTATTACAGTTATAGACCTTTTATAAATGAGTTTTGCACTGCCGCCCAGCCCCTGACCATGAGCTACTCTAATATCAGATTATTTTTTCGAGAATATTTTTCTCAGTCAAGAATTCTTTTTTCCAATAAGCGAGTGTATTTTCCTTTAATTTCTGACGATCAGATCTGTTAAGTTTTTGTTGAAAGTTTCAGACCATGTTGCTTTAGCAACTGTTGAATCGGTCACACAGGTAAAGTAGTGAATTAACAAATCGTTGGGAGTTGTCACTTCATTTTTAGGTATGCCTCATGCTGCTTATGACATGTTCTCCTTTCCTGTCCATTGTGATGCGTGAGTGTGGGATTTACGAACCCATGAGATTACAGATTGTGCTTGAGTATAGTTCTGCTGCTGTTGGTGGCCGACAGTGCATCAGAGATATCCAGTTTGAGTTCCTACATCTGTTCGATGTCTGTCCCAATTAGCACCGTGATAGTACCACTCAACACAATGGAGGTTTTTCTCAACTTTAAGGCGAGGCTTTGTCTCCAAAAGGACTGTATGATGTTTGCTCTTACCGATACTGTCATGGACAGATGCATTTGCAGCTGGTAGATTCGTAATGATGAGATCTAGTATGTTTTTCCCTCTTGCTGGTTCTCTTACTGCCTGCTGCAAACCCAGTTGAACAGCTATGTCCTTGAGGACCCAACCAGCTCAGTCAGTAATCCTGCTGCTGAGCTCCTCTTGGTGGAGGACATTGAAATCCTGTACCCAGAGTAAACTTGACACCATTTTATTGCTTCAGTGCTTCCT
>NW_025207826.1:0-1435 GCF_004010195.1 Chiloscyllium plagiosum | reverse complement strand
TCCTGCTTCTCGGATGCTGCCTGACCTGTTGTGCTTTTCCGTCACCACACACTCGATATCTAGGGATGGTGATGGTAGTGTCTGGTCATGGTCTGTAAGGGATGATTCCGTGAGTATGACTATGTCAGGCTGTTCCTTAACTAGTCTATGAGCCAGCTCTCCACAAACCAGATGCTAGTCTGGAGGGTTTTGCAACATCGTGTGCGCCGATTTTGTGGTTGTATTTCCTAATGCCTTGCTAGATTCCAAGTGGTCCATCCAGTTTCATTAGTTTGTTGAGACGTTGCAGTGACTAATACCATGAGTAGCTTGCTTGACCACTGTCAGGTTGGCAGGATTTATTTCCGTCATTGTCAATGGTTTAATGGAGATCAGGAGATTCCTAATTCCAGGTATTTTTTCTTGAATTCAGATTCCAACATCTGCCGATCTGGGATTCGAACCAGGACTTCAGTTGCACGTTTTAATATTCTAGATAACAGTTAAATACATCAGGTGTGTTCACTCACTTTAATTATCACTAACCGTGGTTTTGTGTCTACGTAAAACACTCCATCATCCTGTCTCCTCCATCCTCCCCTCCAACAACAAGAGTGAGGAGCACATGGAGATTAGAGATGGAAATGTGTTGCTGGAGAAGCGCAGCAGGTCAGGCAGCATCTAGGGAACAGGAGAATCGACGTTTCGGGCATTAGCCCTTCTTCAGCACATGGAGATTCTCCGTCACTGAGATTGAGATAATCCGATCAGCTGCGTCTGCTGCTTCCCTCCCTCCCACTAGCCCATGGAGCCAAACTGTCTCACGTGGTTTTCCTGGTTTTTGTCCCAAAGTTACATCTTTCTCCCATCTCTTGTCTAGCCTTATCAGATCTTAACTTGATCCTTTACCCCAGTCTATTTAAATTACAGATGTTACAGCTCTGTTTCCTCATCATCATCATCACTCCCCCTCGCCAATTCATAGATATTGTTCCTTGTTCTGTCTGTCTTTTCTGGTTATGTCATTCTCATCCATTCTGCTAAATACTAATAATTGACCCCACCATCGTTGGAAAATCCTGCTCCATCTCCACTCTCCCTTCCCTTTATGAATTCTTTGTATTTTGTGTACCTCTACCCTTGGCCCCTCCTGTTTTCATTTACACACTGTCAAGAGGTGACATCGTCCAAAACCACCGTGTTAGGTTTCACATGTACACTGACAGTGCCCAGCTCTACCTCGCCATCAACCCTCTCCATTGCTCCCCTATTCTCATTTACCAAACTGCTTATCACGCTTCCACGACTCGATTCGCTGCAATTTCCTCCAATGAAACTTTGAAATGGTTAAGCCCATTGCCTTCAGTTGCTATTACAAATTCCTTTCACTTACTGCTGAGCCCCTTTCTCCCACTGGGAACTTTCTGAGCCAGAACAACTCTCTTCACAATATTGC
>NW_025207825.1:8766-13554 GCF_004010195.1 Chiloscyllium plagiosum | reverse complement strand
GAGTTGGTTCAAAGGTCATTTCTTGGACATCACGTACTGGTGGAGTTCCAGTCAGTTGCTCGGGGAAAAGCGCTTCACAGTCTGATGCTATGGAAAAAGCTTGGTAATGTGTTCAGAGGCCGTTGTTGGGGGAACAGAATGGTGATGGGGTGAGAGGTGATTGCCAAGGGAACACAGTAAGGGTGGAGTTACAAGCTGTAAGTTGGAGAATAGTCGTGGGATTGGGATCACAGGCCATTGTTCTCTAACAGAGTGGGGATGGTTTCACATGCTGACGCTTTGGAGAAGAGCAGGAATGAGATTACAGGCACTTGCTCGGAGAATACAGCGGACATGTGGTCACAGGCAGTTGCTAGAAGAACACAGTGGGGATTGAGCCACAGCCCGTTGCGAGCAGAAAAGTGTAGCGATGGGTTTACAGGCCGTTACAAGGAATACAAATTATGGCCGGGTTCACAGGCAATTGCTAGGGTCACAGCAGGGCGGTGGGGTCAGAAAGTGTGGATGGTTTGAGAAGTCGTTAATGGTAGAACAGAGTGGGGATGGGGTTACAAGTTATGGCTAGGCCAGAGGAATGGAAATGGATTCAGAGGCCGTTGCTGGGACAATAGATTGGTGATGGGGTGAAAGGCCATTGCTGGGGGAACACACCGAGGGTGGGTTCAAATCCGTTTCTAGGGGACCACATTGGCTGGTTTCACAGAATACTGTTGGGGAAACGGAGGACAATGGGGTCACAGGCAGTTGTATGGAAAACAGTCGGGGAATGGGACCAGGGGCAATTGCGAAGAGAACAGAGTGAGAAGGGCGACAGTCGGTTGCACGGGGAACAGAGTGGGGGGGGTGTTCCCAGGTAGTTGCCAGAGTATAGAGTCGTGATGTGATCACAGACAGCTGCTAAGGGAATGTAGTAGTGTTGGAATCACAGGTCATTGGTAGGAGTACAGAAGGGAATGGGGTTCCATACTGTGGCTTGGAGAACTTTGTGGGGATGGGTTCACAGGCAGCTGCTCGGGGAAGAAAAAAGGGGTTGCGTTCAGGGGCGGTTGCTTGGACAACAAAGTGGTGATAGGGTCACAAGTCGTTTCTACGGCCACGAAGCGGGAATAGGGTTACAGGCCGATGCGAGCAGGACAGAGTTGGTTCGGGTCACAGGTCGTTTTTAGGGAAACTAAACCGGGATGGAGTTTCAGGCTGTTGCTGGAACAGAGTGGGGCGGGGTTCATAGGCTATTGCTAGGGGAATAGAAAGGGGATGGGTTCGAAGGTGTTTGTTGGAAACAGAGTGGGGATGTTGTTACAGGTATTTGCTGGGACAACAAAGTGGAGACAGGTTCACGGGCCGTTGCGAGGACAATGAACAAGGATGGGAGAACAGAGTCTGGTTGGGTTCATAGGCATTGCGAGTGGAACAGTGTGGAGATGGGTTCAAAACCTGTTGCCCGGCGAAAAGATTGGGGGTGGATTCAAAGGTCATTGCTAGTGGAACAGACTGGGCAAGTGTTGACAGACAGTTGCTCGGCGAACAGAGTGGGAATGATTTCGCAGTCCATTGCTAGGGACACATAGTATGATTGCATTTACAGGCCACTGTGAGAGAACAGAGCTGTGATTGCGTCACAGGCAGTTGCAAGGAGAACAGTGTGAGGATGGGTTCATAGGTCGTCGCTAGGGATACAGTTTGGGAATTGGTTGACACGCAGTTGCGAGGGCAGCAGAGTGGGGATAATTTTACAGGGAGTTACAGGGAGAACACAGTGAGCATGATTTCGAAGGTCATTACCAGGATTTCACAATGTGGATAGGATCACAGGCGGTTGCTTGGGAAAAAAAGAAGAGTGGCTATTCAGTCATAGATCCATATGAGAGGCACAGAGCAGGGAAGAGAGTACAGATTGTCGCCTTCAGGACAAAGTGGTGTCTGGCCACAGGCAGTTGTGAGAGGGACAGACTGGTGATGATTTCACAGTCTGATGCTCGGGGACCACAGGGTGATGCGGCCTCAGACAGTTGCTCGTGAAACAGTGTGGGTATTGAAACACAGGTCGCTGTTCAGAGAACAGAGCGGGAATGGTGTGAACAGGCAATTGCTATGGGAACAGTGAGGTGATGGGTTCCCAGTCTTCTGCTATCGGAAAACAGCGGGTGTGGGGCCATTGGCACTTGCGAGGATAACCCAGTGGGGATGGAGTTACAGGTAGTTGCCAGGAGAATAGAATGTGGATGGTGTCAGAGAGTATTAGTGGGGAAACAGAGTGGGGATTAAATCACAGGTCGTTGTTCGGGGAGCTAGCAAGGATGGTGTTCACAGGGTGTTGCTCAGGGAACAGAGCGGTGAAGGTGTTCAAAGGCAGTTGCTCGGATAACCGAGCTGGAATGGGGGTCGCACAGTAGCTATGGGGTCACAGGTCGTTGATGTGAGAACAGAGTGGAGGTGGGTTTGCAGGTCATTCCTATAGCAACATCTTGTGAATGCCTGTTGCGAGGGAAAAGAGTGCGAATGGGCTCAAAAACGCAGGTGCTCGAAGAACAGAGTGTGGATGACGGTCACAGGTTATAGCTAGGCGAACAAACTGGGAATGGGTCCACAAGCTGTTTCTAGGGGAGCAGAGTGCAGATACTTTAACAGGGGTTTATTTGGAGAACAGAGTGAGGAATGATTCAGAGAATGGTACGAGGAGAACCAAGTGTGGATGGGATCACAGGGTGCTCCCAGGCGAACAAATCGGGAATTGGGTCATCGGCTGTTGCTAGGGTAACAGAGTGAGGATGGGTTCTCAGGGTGTTGTTAGGGAACAGAGCGGGAATAGTTCACAGACGGTTCAGAAGGGAAGAGATTAGGGAAGGGTTCACAGACTATTGCTTTCGGAAAAGAGCGATAATGGGGTCAAAGGACGTTGCTAGGTGAGCAGAATGGGAATAGATTCACAAGCAGTTGTTTGGAGAGCAGAGAGGAGATTGGACCACAGCTATTGCAAGGAGGACAGAACTAGGAAGGTTTCACAGACTTTTGCTATGGGAACTGGTTGGGGATGATTTCACAGGTCATTGATTGGGTAACAGTGTGGGGATAGATTCACATGCCGTTGCCGGCGAACTGAGCAGCAATTGTGAGGGGGACAGTGTGGGGATTGAGTCATAGGTCGTTGTTCGAGGAATACAAGGGGATGTTGTTCATAGGCCGATGCCAGGGGAACAGAGAATGAATAGGTGCACAGGTCGTTGCTCAGAGAATAGAGTGGGGTTGGTTTCACAGGCTGTTCCAAGGGAGCAGAGTAGGAATTGGGTTGCAAATTGTTGGTTTATGATCAGTGTGGGTTCGGGTGCAGTGGCCATTGCTTTGGGGACAGCCTGTGATTGGGTTCATAGTCCATTGCTAGGTGTAACCGTGTAGAAATAGGCTTACAGTAAGTTACTCGGAGAACAGCGTGGGGATGGGGTCACAGGCTGTTACTTGGAAAACAGACTGAGAATGCGTCCACAGGCTATTGCTAGGGGAGCAAAGTGTGCATACGTTCGGGGAGGGGGGTTTGGTGGGAAAGCAGAGTGAGGATGAGCTCACAGAGAGTTACGAGGAGAACGCATGTAGATGGGGCCACAGGTGGTTGCCAGGCGAACAGATTGTGGATTCGGCCATAGGCTTCCAGTGCATAACAGAGGAAGGATGGCTCCACAGTCTGTTGCTAGGCAAGAGGTCTGTTGCTATTGGTCCACAGGCGGTAGTGAGGGGATGAAAGTGGGGAACGGTTCACATGCAATTGTGTTCGAAAAACAGCGGGTATGGGGACACAGGCATTTGCCAGTGAAACGAAATGGTGATGGAGTCACTGGCAGTTGCTCGGATAACAGAATGGGCCTTCGGCCACCGCATGTGAAACCAAACCCACTTTGTTGGCCGAGCAACGACCTGTGAAACTATTCACTCTCTGTTCCCATAGTAACGATCTGTGAACTACACTCAGGATGGGTTCACAGGTCGTTGCTCGGGGAACAGAGTTGTGTTGGATTCACAGGCCGTTGCTAAGACAAGAGAGTGAGGATAGTTTTACAGGCCATTATTAGGGGTAAATAGTGTGACTGGGTTCACAGGCGTTTGCCAAGGGAACAGTGAAGGAAGGGGTTTATAGGCAATTGCGAGGAGTGCAGAGTGGGATAGTGTCAGGGAGCGTTGTTATGGAACAATGCTTGGATATGTCAAATTCCGCTATGAGGAGAACAGAGTGTGGATGTGATTTCCGGCCATTCCTTGGAGCATAGGGTGGGTCTTGGTTCACAGGACGTTGCGCTGATGACAGAAAGTGGAAGTGTTCAAAAGCCTTGCTGGTGATCAGAGCAGGGATTGGGTCACAGACAGTTTGTTAAAAAAAAAACAAACAGCGGGAATAATGTTACAGGCAGTTGCGAGGGAAACAGAGTGGGGATTGAGTCACATGTCGTTGTTCGAGGTACACAGCGGGGATGTTGTTCACAGGCCGTTGCTATTTGAGCAGAGAGAGATAGGAATACAAGTTGTTTCTAGGACGACAGAGTGGGATGAGTTCACAGGGAGTTGCTAGGACAACAAGGACTTTATGGGCTTACAGGTCGGTGATTTGTGAACAGTGTATAGTTGGGTTCACTGGCTATTGCTATGGGAAAAGATTGTGCTTGGATTCAGAGTCCATTGCGAGGGAATCAGGCAATGGTTCACAGGCAGTTGCGAGGAGAACAGAGTAGGGATTTGTCACAGGCTGTTGCTTGGGTAAACAAACTTAGAATGTGTCAAATGGTGATTACTAGGGGAGCAAAG
>NW_025207825.1:6143-8634 GCF_004010195.1 Chiloscyllium plagiosum | reverse complement strand
ATTTGATGGGTTCTCAGGTCATTGCAAGGACAATGCTTGGGGATGGGGGTGACGGGCAGGTACTAGGAAAACTGATTGGGGTCAAGTTCACAGGCCATTGCTTGGAGAGCATTCGGCGGCATGGTTTCATAGGCCGTTGCGAGGGCACAAGACAAGGCATGGGTTCACAGGCAGTTGCGAACGAAACAGTTAGGGGATGGGTTCACAGGCAGTTGCTCAGATAACAGGGTAGGGATGGACTCACAGCCCAGTATACGGGAACAGAGTGGGAATTGGGTCACAGGCAGTAGGTAGGGCATCCGATTGTTGATGGGTTCTCAATCAGATGCCGATGGGGAAAGGGAAATGATGGGTTCACAGGCAGTTTCTTGAAGGATACAGTGGGAATGGGGTCACAGGCTGTTGACAGGGAAATACAGTGGGAATGGTTTAAGCAGCAGTTGCATAGAGAACAGAGTAAAGATGATTGCAAGGCCTTTGCTAAGAGACCGAGCGGGGTTTGGGGCACAGGTACATGTTTGGAGAATACAGCAGAAGGGGGTCACTGGCGGTTACTCGGAGAACAGAGTGCTGGTGGCCTTACACATCGTTACGAAGGAAGGATTATCATAATGGATTAATACGTGGTTGTTAGGGTAAAAGTGTGGAGATAGTTTTACCCGTGGTTTCAGGGTGAACAGAATGAGGATAGGTACACAGGCCATTTCTCGGGCAACACAGTGGGGTTGTGTTCACAGAGAGCTGCTGGGGGAAATGAGAGATAATGGGGATCACAGGCATTTGTTTGGAGAAACGTGGAGGGAATGTTTCAAAGTCCATTGCTAACAGAACGGGGATGGCACCACAGGCTGTTCTGAGGGTAACAGGCAGTCGCTAGGGAACCGGTCTGGGAAAGGTTGTCAGGTTGTTGCTATCGCAAAGCAGCGGGGACGAGGTCACAGGCACTTCCTAGGTGAACAAAACTGGAATGCGATTTCAGGCCATTGCAATCAGTGGGGAATGTGGTGGAATCACCGGTATTTGCGAGTGGAACAGTGTTGTGATAAGTTCACAGGACGTTACTAGGGGAACACGGGGGAATCGATCACAGACAACATCCTGTGGAACAGTATGGGGATTGAGACACAGTCCGTTGTTCGGGTAACAGACCGCAATGGAGTCCACAGTCCGTTGCTAAGCAAACAGAGGGGGGATGGGTTCCTTGACTGTTGATATGAGCAAATAGAAGAGATGGGTCACAGGCTTTTGCTCGGAGAACACAGCATGGAAGGGACCATAGACATTTGCTCAGAGAACTGAATGGGCACGGGGTCAGAGTGTGAATATGTTCACTGGCAGTTGCTCGGAGAACAAAGTGGGGATGGTTTCACAGGACATTGCCGAGGAACTGAGCAGGGATTGGGTCAAAAGCAGTTTCTGGAAAAACAGCACAAATGCGGTGATTGGCAGTTCTCACAGTGGGGATTAGGTCTTAGACCGTCGTTCGTGGAACACAGCAGGGATGTTGTTTATAAGCCATTGCAAGGACGACAGTGTGGGGATATGTTCACAGCCAGATTCGAGGAGTGAGGTCAGTTTCACAGGCCACTGCTGGGAGAACAGTTAGGGGCATGGTTTATCGGCCATTGCTAGGACATCACACTAGCCATGAGTTCACAGGCTTTTGCTTGAAAAATAGTGTGGAAGTGGATTACGGTCAGTTGTTCCGAGAACAGAGTTGGGATGGAATCACAGGCCACTGTTCGGGTTCAGACCAGGGATTGGGCCACAGGCAGTTGGTGGGGAATCCCAGTGGGAACGGGTTCACAAGAAGTTGCTTGGAGAACAGATTAAAGATGGGGCCACAGGCTGTTGCTTGGAAGAAAGTCTGAGCTTGCGATCACAGGCTGTTGCCAGGGGAACAGAGTGGGGTTGGGTTCAAAGGCCGTTGCTGGAGAACACATAAGGACAGGTTCACAGGCTGTTGCTGGGAGAAGAGAGTGGGAACATGTTTCCTGACCGTTATTCGGGGAACATAGTACAAGAGGGTTCAGAGGCAGTTTCCCAGGGTAAAGGGAAGGGATGGGTTCAAAGGCAGTTGCGAGGAGGACAGAGTGGGAAAGATTTCAGGGGGCGTTGTTATGGGATAGAGGAGGGATGGCCTTTCCAGCCGTTTCTTGGAGAAGTGGGTCAGGCTGGGTTGATAGGATGTTTTTCCGGTGAACAGAAAGGAGATGGGCTCTCAGGCGTTTGAGAGGAGAAAACAGAGTGGATGTGATCACAGGATGTTGCTAGGAGAACAGAGTAGGAATAGGCTCACCGACAGTTGCTAGGAAAACAGAGTTGGGGCGGGTTTACACGCCGTTTTTAGGGGAACATTGTGTGGATGTGCTCACACACCGTCACTGGGAAGAAAATTCCCAGTGATGAGTTCACTGGCCGTTACGAGGAGAACACAATCTGAATGGTTTCACAGGCAGTTGCTTGGCGAAAATGGGTGGGAATGGGGTCA
>NW_025207825.1:3005-5497 GCF_004010195.1 Chiloscyllium plagiosum | reverse complement strand
TTTTTGTCCTTTGTTATTTTTATTTTAATCTTAAAATGAATGTACTTAAAATACCAAAGAGTAAAAGAAAATTCAACGAGCTAATCCTTATAGACTGATGGCTACAATTAAATAAATGTTAATTTTGAAGAATACATAATTGAAGTTTCTTGGATGCGGCGTTATTAGATTAAAACTAACATAATGCGGCCTTCCAACATGAAAAGGTTCCCCACCTCTGGCATATATCGTGCCACACACAGTTGCTAGCAGAAAAGAGAGTTGATGGTTTCATTGGCCAATGATGGAGAACACAACGCAGTGTGATCTCAGGTAGTTGCTAGAACAGTGTGAGTTGAGTTCACAAGTAGTCCCTTTGGTAAAAGGCAGGGAATGCGGTCACAGGCAGTTGCTCGGACTACGAATGGGGATACGGTTACAGGTTGTATACCTAAGAGCGGAGAAAGGTACGGTTCACATGCCATTGCTCGGGAAGAGACTGTGGATGGGTTCACAGGCTGTTGTACGGGAAACAGACCGGAATGGACTCGCAAACAGTTGATTGTAGTTTCACACCCTGTTGGTCGGGAGAGTGTGTGGATGGTTTCACACCCTGTTGCTCGGGAGAGTGTGGGGATTGTGCCACAGGCTGATACTCAGGAAAAAGACTGGGAATGGGTCCTAACGCTATTGCACAGGCAGCAGAGTGGTGTTAATTTCGCAGGGGGTGGCTGGGAGAACAGATTGAGGATGGGTTCAGAGGTCAATAATAGGAGAACACAGTGTGGATGGGGTGACGGGCATTTGCGAAGAGAGCAGCTTCGAGATTGGGCTATCGGCTGTCGTTAGGGGAACATAGTGAGGATGGGTTCACATCCTGCTGGTATGGCATCAGTTTCCAAGGCACTTTCTGAGGAAAGACCGGGGATGCGTTCACAGGCCGTTGCGAGGGGAAGAGAATGGGGATGGGGTCACAGGCAGTTTCTAGGAGGACAGAGGATGTGTTCACAGGTCGTTGCGAGGGGAACATTGCAGAGATACGTTCACATGCCGTTATGAGGGGAACACAGTGTTGATGGGTTGACATTAGTTACCAGGGACAAGGGGAACTGCTGGGCCAGGGGCAGTTGATAGGAGAACATAGCGTGGATCGTTTCACATGGCATTGCTATGGAACAGTTCAGGGACTGGTCACAGACAGTTTCCTGGAGAACAGATTGGGGAATGTGCCAAAAGTCGTTGGTGGTTGAACAGTGCGGGGATGGGTTACCTGGCTGTTGTTGAGAGAACAGAGAGGGCCCGTGTTTACAGGTTGATGTTCAGGATACAGAGAGGAGATAGGTTCGCAGGTCGTTTCTATAATAACAGAGTGGGGATGGGGGTCACTCGCAGTTGGAAGGATAACAGTTGGGGATGGTCTCAAAGGCTGTTGCTAAGACAATAGCATGAAGATGGGGGTTATAGGCACTTGTTTGAAGAACAGAGCGTGAACGGTTAAAAGGCAATTGCTTGGAGAACAGATTTGGGATGGTTTCACACAGCGTTACTAAGTAGCAGACTGGGTATTGGGTCACAAGCAGTTGCTAAGAGAATGGATTGGGGATGCGAGTCAAAGGATAATGCGAGGTCACCAGAGTTGAGATAGCTTCGCAGAAGGTGCCGGGAGAACAGAGTGAGGAAGGGGTCACAGACCGTTACTAAGCGAGCAGAGTTTGAATTTGGTCACAGGCAGTCTCTAAATGTACACAGGGGGCATGGGGGTCACAGGCAGTTGTTAGTAGAACCGACCCGGAAAGTATTTACAGTCCGTTACTCAGGAACAGTTAAGGGATTGGGTCAGAGACAGTTGCTTGGAGAACACCGCCGGAACGAGGTCAGAGACAGTGACTGGAAAAATAGAATTCAGATGACGTCACAAGCCGTTGCTAAGGTACATGAATGTGATTGAGACACAGGTCATTGTTCGGAGAAGAGAGTGAGATAGTTTTCAGGCTGTTGCGATGAGAACAGTTTGGGTCCGAGGTCACAGTCCTTTCCTCGGGGTGACAGGCAGTTTTTTGGAGAACAGAGTTGAGCATTAACATGCCGCATGAGGAGAACAGTCGTGGGGATTGGACTGGACATCCACTCCCTGTACACAAAGTTCCACCGCGACCAACGTCTCCAAACCCTGCATTTCCTTCTTTCACTCCATCTCAACCAGTACCCTTCCACCAACACCGTTATCCACCTGGCTGAACTGGTTCTTACCATCAACAACTTCTTCCAATCCTCCATTTCCTCCAAATCAAAGGGGTCGCCATGGACCCCTCATGGGACCCAGCTATGCTTATCTGTTTGTCGGATACGTGGAATAGTCCATCTTCCACAGTTACACCGGCACCACCCCGAACCTGTTCCACCGTTACAGCGATGACTGTATCGGCGCTGCCTTGTGCTCCCACGAGGAGATTGAACTGTTCCTCATTTTTATCAACAACTTCAACCCCGACGTCAATTTCACCTGGGCCAGC
>NW_025207825.1:0-2125 GCF_004010195.1 Chiloscyllium plagiosum | reverse complement strand
GTTCAGAGACATTTGCTGGGAGAACAGATTACAGAGGCGGTTTGAAACCATTGCTAGGAAACAAAACGAAGATGGGGCGACAGGAAATTGTTCGGAGAACAAGGAGTAGTTGGGACATAAGTCATTCGTAGGATAACAGAGACGGAACGGTGTTGCAGGCTGTTGCTGTGGGAACGGAATGCGGATGTATCACAGTCTGTTGCTGCGACAGCCGGGTGGGGAAGGGTTCACAGCCCGTGGCTAGGAGAACAAGAAAGAGGATTGCGTCACAGACGTTTGTGAAGGTGACAGAATGAGAATGGTTCAAAGGCCACTGGAAAAGAACAGATTGAAAATTGGTTCACAGGACATTCCTCGGGGGAGCAGAGTGGGAATGGTGTCACAGACCATTGTTAGGGAAACAGAGTGACGTTGAGCAAAAGGTCATTGCTTGGGGAACAGAGTGGGGTTGCAGTTACAGGCCATTGCTGAGAGAACAGTCTGTGCATGTGTTCACAGGCCGTTCCCAGAAGAGCAAATCGGGGAATTGGTTCACAGACTGTTACTAAGACAACAGAATGGGGTGGGTTCACAAGGCGTCGCAGCAGAACAGAGATAGGATGGGGTCACAAACAGTTACTAGGGGAACAGAGTGGGGATTGAGTCACAGATCGTTGCTCGGGGAACAGAGCTGGTATTGGGTAATAGGCTGTTGTTGGGGAAAAGAAAGGGGACGGTTTCCAGGCCTTTGCTGGGAGAACACAGTGAGGATGGGCTAACAGACCGTTACCATAGGAGCACAGTGTCGATGGAGTCACAAGCAGTTGCATAGGAAAAAGAAAGACGGATATGGAATCACAAACAGTTGCATGGGTACAGGTTCACTGCCCGTTCTTTGGAGACCAGTCAGGGGAATGGGTTCATAGGCCGTAGCACTGAAAATAGAGTGGGGATGGGTTTACAGGCATTTGCAAGGAAAACAGTGAAGGGACAGGATGCTAGGGAAACAGAGTGAACATTGAATCACGGGTAATCGAGAGTGTTTAAAAGTTCACAGGCTAATGCTAGTTGAACCGAGTGGAGATGGGGCCATTGGCTATTACTACCAGAGCAGCGTAGAGACAGTTTCAACAGTCGCTACTCAGGGAAAACTGTGTAGTTGGCTTCACAGGCCGTTGCTCGGAGAATAAAGTGGTGTTGGAGCCATAGGCTGTTGCGAGGTGAGCAGGGAGGGGATGGAGCCACATGGTGTTGCTAAGGATGGAGTTCTTTGCTATAGAACACAGAGGGGATAGGGTCACATGCAGTTGTGAGGAAAAAAAAGGAGGAAACAGGGTCACATGCAGTTGCCAGGCAAGGAAAGTGGAGTTGGTTTCAAAGGTCTTTGCTGGAAAACAGAGTGGAGACTGGATGACAGTCAGTTGCGAAGAGATAAAAGCAAGGATGTTGTCAAGGCAGTTGTCAGGAAAACAGTGAGACTGAGGTCACAGGTCGTTTCTAAGTGGATATTGTAGGAATTGTGTCCCAGGACTTTGCTTGTGGAACAGAGAGGGGATGGGTTCTAGCCCGTTGCTCGGGAAAACGTCGAGGGGATGTGTTGACAGGTTATTGCTCTCGGAACACAGCTGGAATGCGCTCACAAGCAGTTCTGAGGAGGTCACAGCAGAAATGGGGTCCCAGACAGTCGCTAGGGGAACAGAGTGGTGTTGGTTTCACAGGCCGTTACCCGGGGAACTGTGTGGAATTCTATTCACAGGCTGTTCAGACGGTTTAGTTGCTCTCTCACTGTTTGGTTTGCTCTCTCATTGGGATATATGTGAATACACTAATATGAATGAAGAGTAAGTCAGTTCAGCAAATCTACTGGAATTTTTTGGGGACAGCGTGGGGATGGTCACGTTCCATTGCTAGCACAGCAGAGTGACAATGGATTTAAAGGCAGTTGTTCGGAATACAACATGGAAATGGGGTTCTCGGCCGCTGCCATGGAAACCAAGTGGGCATTGTGTCACAAGTCATTGTTGGAGAAACAGGGCAAGGATGTGGTTTGCGACAGATTTTAGGAGAACAAAGTGCGACTGGGTTCACAGTTCATTGGTCGGATAACAATTGAGGGAATGGGCTGACAAGGCATTGTGAGGTGAAC
>NW_025207824.1:10484-13552 GCF_004010195.1 Chiloscyllium plagiosum | reverse complement strand
GAAGAAGGGTCCTGTCTGAAATGTTGACTGTCTTGCTCCTCGGATGCTCTCTGACCTGCAATGACTTTTCCACCACCACATTTTATCAACACTGAATTCTCCAGTATGTGCAGTCACCATTGTCGCTTCGGTACAATTCCCTGTTAACATACAATGCCGACTGTCTGCTTTAACTACATTTTGTCTAAGGAAAATTTTCTGTTCTGTTCATGAACTATAAAAGTTCTCTCAATGTCTTACTGATATTGTAATGTCTGAGCAGTAGTTGCAGGATTCAGGCCTTTCCTGGCTTTCCCAGCCTTGGATATCAAGAGCATCACGGATCCAGGATACCCTTTGAATTATTCAAGGTGGTTATTTTCCCATCCTCGCGATCGTTGGTGTTTCTGGTAAGTCATTCTAACTGTCCATTAAAGCCGGTTAAAATGAATTGCTGTTCATACTATTTAAAATATGAAAAGATGGAAGTCAACATTTTCAGTTCCAACCAAAAATTCCATTCGTTAGAAATAATAACTTGTAAATTATTATTTACAAATTATTCACCAATATGCGGACAGGAAGTAGACTGTTCAAAAATCTATGATTCTTCTAGCCCTGCACAGATGTGCATTTTCATAACCTCTCCACTCACTAATCCTGTCCGATACCACCAACATGGTATCCGAGTCTCCTCCTCAGCCACATTGCAACTTCTGAGGAAACCATTAATTGTGCCTTTGTTAAATCCGGATTCACCTGTTCCAAGACGCTTCTAACCACATATCCATTACAGAATAATTGCATTTGAGATATTTCTATTGTTCTCTGCACAGAATCTGTCAGACGGGAAGATATTGCATGGTACTCAAATCGTTCACTCACAGTCTCGAGCCACAGAATAATAATCTGTTGATAAGTCATGAAGGAAATTGGTGCCATTGAAATGAAACCAACATTATTATTTATATTAAGCCCATCTGCTTATCTCATGTCCTTGAGACAGCAATGGTCATCCGTTCGTGGTCAGGTCTCTATGTGACTGCAAACCCACAGCAATATATTTTTTTTACTCCTTGCTATCCTGTTGAACAGCTGAACCAGCCAATCAATTCAAGATCAGCATAACATGCTGGCCTGGCCAGGGCTGCACACATCTCTTGAGGGAAGAACAAAAGGAAAGATAGCTCACTCCATCTGCCTGTTTCCCATATTCCTCCAGCTCACTGCCATTCAGTTTGGTGACCATTCATTATTTCAAGTGCATTATTTCTTAGTCTCTCCCTGACAATGATGTTCATCTCCATTAGCACCTCTGGTGCTGGCTTTATTGATGCTGACATACAGATGTAAGGAACTTCTAAATTCCACATAATTCCCAGTGCATAGAGAAGGAGTAGAGTTTTATGGAACAGGAAAGAAACGGAGCTGTCTAAGTGAGGAAAAGTAGTTATTGCAATCAACCCTGAGAGTGTTGTTGAGGCAGTCTTTGGGATATTGTGGACTGATTTTCTCTCCTTTATAAAGAATGATCGCTTGCCGCAGAGAGAGTGTTACGAAGTTTCACCAGACTAATCCCTGGTCCGATGCTACCATGAGGAGTGAGTGAAGATTAATCTCTCGCGTTGTGAAAGAATGAGAGGTGATTGTATTGAACCTTGAGGGACAGCGACAGTCACTAACGATGTTCTGAACAGACACTGATATGGTGATTAAATTCCATGACTTCTTTTTCACTCAGGTTATATGATTGTCGATAGTTTAAGAGCCTCTCAGAATATTCCCCTCACACTACCCCACTCCTCATGTCGATTGAGAGAGAGAGAGGACCAGTCTTTGAATAAACTCTCCCTACATTAAAACGGTTCATGTGGTGTGTGATGCGCTGCACTTAACATCATGTTATTCTCAATGCTGACAGCAACCACAATACCTTCATTCAAAAACCTATTCCTACCAGCTTCTGACCTCCATGGGGAACATGTGCCTGTGTTCTTGGAGATGGAAAATGCCTCCTTGAGACTTGGCACAGAATATCTGGCTTTCTTCCTCACTGCCAGTAAACCACGTTAAAGTATTACGTGCACCACATGCAATGGAGTCACGAGGAATATCGTGTTGAGCCGTATATGAATGCATTCTCTGGTTTGTCATGTTGGAGAAACAATGACACCCTCCTATTCCTGTACAAGTGTCTCAAGGGGGTGAATGGTTTCCACCTCGTCCCATGGAACAGGTTCAAGCGTCTGATTGAGCGCTGCTGTTCCTTCTTCACAGTTCGATGTACTGACTAGACCCCTCCTCTTCCAGTGGAACAGGCAGGAGAACTGAATGTGTTGTCAGTCTTCCTGTTCAGTGGTTCCAATGGGTTGAATGGCTTCCACATACCCGTGTGTGACCAGCTTGAGATGCTGAATGAGCTAATCCTTTAACTGTGGAAATGTGTAGTGCCTGGCTTTGCTGTTACATGAATGTTACTGAAACAGCACAAACCTGAATGCTGTCCAGGTCTTGCTGCACATGGGCATGGACTGGTTCAGGAGCTGAGTAAGGGACGAAATGGTATGGAGGGTGATAGGGGTAGGGTGTGCAACCATTGATGAACAGCTGAAAATGTCTGTGCTGAGGAATCTACCCTGAGGATGTCCTGAAGAGATGTCCCAGGACTGAGAGGTTGTCGGCTACTGACCACAAGCATCTTCCTTTGTGCTCTGAAAGACTCCAAACAGTGGGGAGGTTACGCCTGATTCCCAATAAGCTCAAATAAATAGGTGGTACCGATAACATCCTCCGTCAAAAACTTATTTGATATCAAGGCCATTCACTCTTTCCTGGGCTCCTGTGTTCCCCTCTGGTTCATATCAATAGGTGACGATGTATGTGCAGGGAGGGTTTTGCTCTCACAAAGGGTAATGAACGTCAGGAATTATCTGGTCTAGAGAGCTAGGGGAGCTTCATCACAGAAAGTATTTAAAGAGGAAGTAGATGGATATTTGACCTGTCAGAGAGCTGAGGGGTGTGAAGAATTGGTCATTAGAGAGGAGTTCATTTTAACAGTAGATCAGCCATGATCGTATTCAATAGCGTGA
>NW_025207824.1:3845-6770 GCF_004010195.1 Chiloscyllium plagiosum | reverse complement strand
TTTTTTTGAGAGTGAGAGAGCTGACGCTGGAACTGGCAGTGGGTTTAAAGTGAGAATTGCCCTTCACTAATCATTGCTTCTTACTCGGTTGGTGGGACTCGTGTGATTCAGAATCTCCACACAAGTCGTCCCAGTCCTCTTCGGCTCATAACAAGGTCCTCCCCACACGGCGTGGGGAGTGGAGAGGGAACAGATGTCAGGCACCCCACCACCTGGGTTGGCCCTTTCTGTCCTATTCCAGGCTGTTTTTCCTGGAATGGGAGAAAGGGAGGGAAGGTGTGAGGATAGGAGTGGGTGGCCCTACTGTTAGGTGCTGGTGAGATGACATGGTGATGTGTCCTGAGTGAGTCAGTCCACAGTGTTGTATCCATGTCGTGTTATTAGTGTGGAGGCTATTGCATAAGTGACAGTAAAAGTGAGGGAAGGATTTTGCTGAATTCAATAGTGAGAGTGGTCGTGCATAAGCCTTTTTTGGAGATACAGCTTGAGCCTTGTTCGGGGGTAGGTGCTATAACAGATATACAGTGAGTATGAGGGAGCAGACAGAATACATTGACACTTTTCCGGGCAGATGCTTGTATTGTATTGTTGGACATTTATTCAGATCATCCTAACGTCGAGGTGAGCCTCCCCGAATGTCCTGTCCATGTCTATCATTAATAACGACACAGACCATGTCCCTCAGCTTTCACAGAATCAGTTTAGGTAGACCTTACAAACAGCAAGGAGAATCAAGGAGAAGTGTTTTATATATCTAAAACAAAACGGTAGCAGAAAATCTGAACATCATGTGCTCTGGAAATTACACATGCAAGTATTGTGAATACTGCAGTCTTATTGAAGTTGTATCTAAACTATGTTAACAAAGTGAGTGTTCATGCTGTGAAAAATAAAATCCATAAGTGTATATTAGGTGGGTTGAACTGTATGTTGTGAACCAAACTAGAGAGCAGGTTATTTCGGAATTGGTCCTGTATGTTAATTACTAACCTTACTCCAAAGCAGCTTTTGAGGAATAGTGACGTTAATAAGATGTATTTGACATGGCGTCCGCATGCAATATCAAATGTGTGAACATTCTGGTCAAACATCATGGAAGCCTGGAGGGTAGAGGGTTAAGTTCGCTCCAGTAAATTGGGAAAGTACAATATAACATTCAGTGGGAGACAAGCAGTCGAGTTGTTCGAGTAATAGAGTCCTAGAGCACGGACACAGGTCCTTCAGCTCAAAGTGGTCCATTCTGATCAAAATGCCCATTCACACCAATCCATTGCCCTGTCATTGCCCTGTATCCTTCTAATCCTTTCCTATCCATGTATTGATCCAAATGCCTTTTAAATGTTGTTAATGTATCCACCTCAACCACTTCCTCTGGTAGCTCATTCCATATGTATTCCAAGATGTGTGTAAAGATCATTGCTCGTCAATTTCCATTTTTTTCTTACCCCCTGACTTTAAACTGATGCCCTCTCGTCCGTGATTGCTGTCCAACCCTGGGAAGAAAAGACTGGGTGCATTCATTCTCTCCATGCCTCCAGTGATATTTTAAGCGTCTATAAGATCCCCCTCAGTAAAGTAAAAATCCGAGCTTGTCCAACCTCTCCCTATAACTCAGACCATTAAGAGCTTGGCAACAGTCTTGTAAATTTCTTCTGCACTCTTTTCAGTTTAATAACATCCTTCCTATAGCAAAGTGAACAAAACTGATCATGACATTTTAAATAATGCCTCACCAGCGTCCTGTATAACTGCGACGTAACTCCTCAACTTCGATACTCAGTGCTCTGACTGATGAAGGCCAGTGTGCCGAAAGCCTTCTTCACTGTCCTGTCTACCTGAGAATCAACTTTCAGAGCACCGCGCACCTGAACTCCAAGGTCCCTCTGCTCCACAACAGTTCTTAAGGCCCAACCATTCACCATGAAACCCCAACCTTGACTCGACTTCCTAAAATGCAAGAACTTACACCAATCTGTATTAAACTGCATTTTCCATTTCATAGTCCACTTCCCCAGCTGATCAAGGTACTGCTGAAACTTCTGAAATTCCTGATAACCTTCCTCATTCAACATGAGGCTGCCTATTTTAGTATCGTTATCAAACTTACAAATCATGCCTGTGCATTCTTATCTAGATCATAAATGTATGTAATAGGTAAATTATATATATATATATATATATATATATATATATATATATATATTTAACATGTTTCATACATCTGTGATCTAGATGACAGAATATATTTATATGTATATATATAGAAGCAAACAATGTTCCCAGCACCGACCGCTGAGATATTCCACTATTCACAGGTCTCCAGTCTGACAAGCATGCTTCCTATATTACCCTTTGCTTCCTACCACCAAGCCAATTGTGTATCGATTTTACCAGTTCCCCCTGGATTCTAGGCGATCAAACATTCCAGAGTAGCCAACCTTCTGTAACCTTATCAAAGGCCTTACTGAAATGCATATGGATTATGTATACCATTCTACCCTCATCACTGATACTCATCATTTTATCAAAGTACTGTAACAAGTTTGAGAGCCATTATCTCTTATGCACAAAGCCATGCTGACTACTGCTAATCAAACCCTGTCTTTCAAGTGCATGTACAGAGGACCTACGATTGTCCAATTATCAATTATCCGAAATTTGGATTATCTGAAGGGGACCACAAGGTCCGTACAGAAACATTGTCTTTCAACCCTGTTTGCGTCTTTATTTTGTAGGTACAATGATTTAAAAAAAATCTTGCCTTAAAATGCTGCCAAGAAGAGTCCAGTCCGTCTCCAAACGACTGACCTCCCGCCTTCTCTCTCTCTCTCACCCCACACTTTCCCTGGAGTTCTACATAGGGGTTTACCCTAAGTCCCCTTCCCCAGATAACTGCGCCAACATTGTCCTGTACACAGCAAATGT
>NW_025207824.1:1187-3717 GCF_004010195.1 Chiloscyllium plagiosum | reverse complement strand
AGACGGGTGTGGCATTGGATGGGGTTGTGTGCTGGTGGGGGCAGGGTTGGCGTTGGGAGCGGATAGGGTTGGGCGGGCAGGGGCAGGCAGTGGCAAGGGGTGTGAGTGGATGAGAATGTGGGCGGGCGGGTTGGGGGGCCGTGGGAGCAGGCGGGTTGGGGGTGCGTGAGGGTAGACGGGGACGTGGGGGGTGTGGACGGGGTTGTGGGCGCGCGGGAGTGGGAGTGGACAGTGTTCAGAGTGGGCGGGGAATAGATGGGACAGGGTAGGAGGAGACGTGGCCGTGGGGTCTCGCACGCAGTGTACTTTTACCTTGTCTCCTGAACGGGGAGCAGACTTCACAGAAAACTCCGAGCCCCAGAGTAGATCAATTAACCGAATAATCAATTGTCTGAATGAAATAGTGCACGGTCCAGCTCAATCAGATAACCGAGGTTCCTCTGTATATCTTTTCTCTCGGTACACTCTCAAATAACTATCTACTACAGATGTTAGTTTTACTGAACAGTAGCTCCCAGGTTTATCTTTGTAGCCCTCCTTGAATAAGGGCTCAGTATTCACTATCCTCCAGTCCAACGGGACCTCACACGTTGGCCAGCGAAGTTGGAAAAGTACCAATCAGGGCTCCCGTAATTTCTTCTCTATCCACCTGCGGCGTTCATGAATAGATCTGGTCGGGATCAGGAGATTTATAGAAGTACTGCAAAGTCTTTCTTGAACTTCAAAACACTACAGAGTGAGCAAGTGACTTAATGATGGTTAACGTAACAAATTAAAGATTATATTAATTATAGGAAGTCACTTGAGAAGAATCCCAGAAAATGTGAAAACCTGAGAATTCTCAGAAATTGATTATCCAAAAAAGGAGGGCCATGAAGCTGATAAGGAAATCACAATGCGAACATGCACGCAAATAAACAGGAACACAACGACTGCATCTATCTACTATCTATATTTCAAAGGAAATAATATAAAAGCAATGTCAAATAGGGAAATTTGTAATCGGGAGCGGAGAGTTTATTGTGGAGAACAAGGAAATGGCCAAGAAAATAACCAGTTACTTTGTATCTGTCTTCATGGAGGAAGATCCAGAAAATCACCCAGGAAACCAAGTGACCAGATGGAACTTATGGAAATAAAGACATAAAACCAATTTATATCAGTAACAGGGTAGTACTTGAAAATGTAGCAAGAGTGAGCATTGCTAAGTCTGACAAGACAGATTTACTTTGTATCAAAATCAAAGTTTGTGAGAAGATTTGTAGCTCGGGTGCTCGTTGCTGTGGTTCTGTTCGCCGAGCTGGAAGTTTTTGTTGCAAACGTTTCGTCCCCTGTCTAGGTGACATCCTCAGTGCTTGGGAGCCTCCTGTGAAGCGCTTCTGTGGAGTTTCCTCCGGCATTTATAGTGGACTGTCCCTGCTTCCGGTTGTCAGTTTCAGCTGTCCGCTGTAGTGGCCGGTATATTGGGTCCAGGTCTATGTGTTTGTTGATGGAGTTTGTGGATGAGTGCCAAGCTTCGGGGAATTCCCTGGCTGTTCTTTGTTTCGCTTGCCCTATAATGGTAGTGTTGTCCCAGTCAAATTCATGTCGCTTGTCGTCTGCGTGTGTGGCTACTAGGGATAGCTGGTCGTGTCGTTTCGTGGCTAGTTGATGTTCGTGGATGCGGATCGTTTGCTGTATTCCTGTTTGTCCTATATAGTGTTTTGTGCAGTCCTTGCATGGGATTTTGTACACTAGTTTGCTCATGCTGGGCATTGGGTCCTTAGTTTTGGTGAGTTGTTGTCTGAGAGTGGCTGTTGGTTTGTGTGCTGTTATAAGTCCTAGTGGTCGCAGTAGTCTGGCTGTCAATTCAGAGATGTTCTTGACGTATGGTAGTGTGGCTAGTCCTTTGGGTTGCGGCATGTCCTCGTTCTGTTGTCTCTCCCTTAGCCATCTGTTGATGAAATTGCGAGGATATCCGTTTTTTGCATGGTTCACTTAATTTTAGGCCACACTGGAGTACTTCATGCTGTTCTGGCCACTATATTACAGGAGGGATGGTCGCACTGGAAAAGGTGCAGAGGAGATTTACTAGGTTGCAGCCTTGCCTGGAGAGTCTGAAAGATGTTGTGAAATTTGAAAGGGTTCAGAAAGGATTTACAAGGATGTTGCCAGGGTTGGAGGATTTGAGCTATGGGGAGAGGCTGAACAGGCTGGGGCTGTTTTCCCTGGAACGTTGGAGGCTGAGGGGTGACCTTATAGAGATTTGCAAAATTATGAGGGGCATGGATAGGATAAATAGACACAGTCTTTTCCCTGGTGTCGGGGAGTCCAGAACTAGAGGGCATAGATTTAGGGTGAGAGGGGAAAGATATAAAAGAGACCTAAGGGGCAACTTTTTCACAACATTTCACATGTATAGAATGAACTGCTAGAGGATATGGTGGAGGCTGGTACAATTGCAACATTTAAGAGGCATTTGGTTGGGTATATGAATAGGAAGGGTTTGGAGGGATACGGGCTGGGTGCTGGCAGGTGGGACTAGATTGGG
>NW_025207824.1:0-1034 GCF_004010195.1 Chiloscyllium plagiosum | reverse complement strand
GATTCCTTAGTGTGTTATTTATCCTATTGGTGAGCTGTGGGGTGGGGTCAAACGCCTTCTTTTGGTAGGTGTTGGTATCTGCAAGTAGTTGTTGTGCTTTTTGGATGTAGTCTGCTTTGTCCAGGATGACCGTCATTCTGCCTTTCTCTGCTGGTAGTATGATTATGTTCTTATCGTTTCTTAGTGATTTTAGTGCTTCCCTCTCCTTGGTGTTGAGGTTATGTGTTTGTCTTTTCCTTGCTATAAGGAGTACGATACTTTGTCTCACTGTTTGTTGTGTCTCTTCTATCAGTCCATTGTTCCTGAGTGTGCATTCTAGTGCTGCTAGGAAGTCTGCTGTCTTGGCGTCTCTGTGGTTGTAGTTGAGTCCCTTGGCCAGTATTGTTCTTTCTGTGTCGGTGAGCAGTCTGTGGGAGAGGTTTTTAACCCAGGTGTGTGTTGTGGTGTCCTCTATGTTGTGTGTTCGTTTGGCCATTTTTTCTTTTAGTGCCGTTTTTTTGCGGTGTATAGTCCTGTTCTGTCCTATTGTGACAGCCTGTTCTATGGTCCGGGTCCATTCCTGATTCGTGGATTTTGAAATTAACGACTTTTGGCGCGCAATTTCATGTCTGTATCTGTGAAGTCCGTTGTGCGCGTCTGTAATCATTACCTGGATCATCCTGAGTCCGTTCTGTCTGGCTGTGTCTCTGGCTTGTGGATTGTTGACTGGTGGCCTGTATCTGACACTTGGTGGAAGGATTCGATTCTTACGGCATTCATGCAGGAACCGGAGTTGTTCGTATGTGGCGCTCAGGCGGTTAGCGCAGGATTCCAATTTCCTGGTTTGTCGTAGCGTCTCTCGCCCATAGGTGTTCAAAGTTTGTGAGAAGATTTGTAGCTCGGGTGCTCGTTGCTGTGGTACTGTTGGCCGAGCTGGAAGTTTTTGTTGCAAACGTTTCGTCCCCTGTCTAGGTGACATCCACAGTGCTTGGGAGCCTCCTGTGAAGCACTTCTGTGGTGTGTCCTCCGGCATTTATAGTGACCTGTCCCTGCCG
>NW_025207823.1:12551-13552 GCF_004010195.1 Chiloscyllium plagiosum | reverse complement strand
AGGGAGAGAGAACAGGTGGTGGTTTAACCTGAGTTTGGCATACCTCGGCAAGGAGAGAGATGGCATTTGTAAAACCCTAATGGTCCTCTCGGTTGAGTATGCAAAGTTAACATACATTTGTAGTGTGACCCTACATCACAAATCAGCCTTCTCACCAACCGAGTAAACTCATAAATAATAGCTTTCTTTAAATAGATGGTTTGGGTAGAGTTCAGGTATACAGTCAGAGGAAGCTAGGGCATGCATAGCATGTACCCTCTGAATGTTGAAACAGATAGATAAATAGCTGGGTTGTGTATGACAGGTGTCACATTAATAATATGAGGGAGAGACATCCAGATATTTAAAGTTCAGGGTTAGAACATAGAACAATACAGCACAGAACAGGCCCTTCGGCCCACGATGTTGTGCCGAACATTTGTCCTAGCTTAAGCACCTATCCATGTACCTAACCAATTGCCGCTTAAAGGTCACCAATGATTCTGACTCTGCCACTCCCACAGGCAGCGCATTCCATGCCCCCACCACTCTCTGGGTAAAGAACCTACCCCTGACATCCTCCCTATACCTTCTACCCTCCACCTTAAATTTATGTGCCCTTGTAACACTCTGTTGCACCCAGAGAAAAAGTCTCTGACTATCTACTCTATCAATTCCCCTGATCATCTTATAAACCTCTACCAAGTCACCCCTCATCCTTTGCCGTTCCAATGAGAAAAGGCCTAGCACTTATGACCTATTCTCCATTCCAGGCAACATCCTGGTAAATCTCCTCTGCACCCTCTCCAAAACTTCAACATCTTTCCTAAAATGAGGCGACCAGAAATGCACACAATACTCCAAATGTGGCCTTACCAAGGTCCTGTATAGCTGCGACATCACCTCACAACTCTTGAATTCAATCCCTCTGCTAATGAATGCTAATACACCATAGGACTTCTTACAGGCTCTATCCACCTGAGTGGCAACTTTCAAAGAGCTACGAACATAGACCCCAAGAT
>NW_025207823.1:6197-11627 GCF_004010195.1 Chiloscyllium plagiosum | reverse complement strand
TCAAGGACACGTTGTATCTGTTCCTTGAAAAAGTTCCACATTTCCACGACATCCTTCCCCGACAGTCTATGCTCCCAACTTATGCTCCTCAGATCCTGTCTTACAGCATCGTAATTACCCTTCCCCCAATTGTAAAACCTACCCTGTTGCACGCACCTATCTCTCTCCATAACCAAGGTGAAAGTCACAGAGTTGTGGTCACCATCACCAAAATGTTCACCCACTAACAAGCCCATCACTTGTCCCGGTTCGTTACCAAGTACCAAATCCAATATAGCCTCCCCTCTGGTTGGACGATCTAAATACTGAGTTAGAAAAGCTTCCTGGACACACTGCACAAACACCACCCACTCCAATTTACTTGATCTAAAGAGCTTCAAATCAATATTTGGGAAGTTGAAATCGCCCATGACTACTACCCTGTAGCTTCTGCACCGTTTCAAAATCTGTTTCCCAATCTGTTTCTCCACATCTCTGCTGCTATTGAGGGGCCTATAGTAAACACCCAACAAGGTGACTGCTCCTTTCCTATTTCTGACTTCAGCCCATACTCCCTCCAAGGGCAAATCCCCCTCGAATTGCCTTTCTGCAGCCGTTATACCATTTCTAATTAGCAATGCCACACCCCCTCCTTTTTTACACTCTCCCTACTCTTACTGAAACATTTGTAACCAGGAACCTCCAACAACCATTCCTGTCCCTCTTCTACCCACGTTTCCATGATGGCCACAACATCGTAGTCCCAAGTACCGATCCACACCTTAAGTCCACCCACCTTACTTATGATACTCCTTGCATTGAAGTATACACACTTGAACTCATCTCAGTGTCCGCGAGTATTCCCTGTCAGTGCTACCTTCTCCACAGCCTCCCTTCATTCTTGGACATCCTGAAAAACAGCTAACCTACTTGCTGAACTATAAGTCTGGATCCCATCCCTCTGCAAAATTAGTTTAAGCTCCCCTCCCCCGAACAGTGCTAGAAAACCTACTTCCCAGGATACTGGTGCCCTTCTGGTTCAGGTGCAACCCGTCCTGCTTGTACAGGTCCCACCTTCCCCAGAATGCAGTCCAATTGTCCAAATACCTGAAGCCCTCCCTCCTACACCATCCTTGCAGCTGCGTGTTCAACTGCACTCTCTCTCTATTCATTGCCTCACTGTCACGTGGCACCGACAACAACCCAGAGATGACGACTCTGTCTGTCCTAACTTTTAGCTTCCAACCTAACTCCCTGAACTCCTGAATGACCTTCCCACCCCTCTTCCTACCTATATCGTTGGTGCCAATGTGCACCACGACTTCTGGCTGCACATCCTCCCCTTTAAGGATTCTGAAGACACAGTCCGAGAAGTCTCAGACCCTGGTACCTGGGAGGCAACAAACCATCACGAGATCTCGCTCATGTCCACAGAACCGCCTGTCTGTCCCTCTAACTATAGAGTCTCCTATAACTGGCGCCCTCCTCCTCCCTCCCTTTCCCTTCTGAGCCTCAGAGCCGGACCTTGGGCCAGAGATCTGGTTACTGCAGCTTTCACCTGCTAGGCCATCCCCCCCAACAGTATCCAAAGCGGTATACTTATTATTGAGGGGAACGACCACAGGAGATCCCTGCACTGTCTGCTTCCTCCCCTTCCCACCTCTAACTGTTACCCAGCTATCACTGATTGCTGGCGTAACTATGTCCCTATAGCTTCTATCTATCACCCTTTCAGCCTCTCGAATAATCCTCAGTTCATCCAACTCCAGCTCCAGTTCCCTAACACGGCCTGTGAGGAGCTGGAACTGATGAGAAAGAAAATAATGAAGACACCAAAAAGTCATGAGTAGAGATTGAAAGCTAACTGGAATATAAACATAATAGGCTAGAAATAATAAACAGGATAATCAGAGGTTGGAAAGATTAAGGATGAAAAAGAAGACAATTAATGGAATTAGAGATCATGGGTGAAGTATTAATTCAATACTTTCTATTTTTCTTTACCATGGGAGAAGAATCACAAAAATAAGGCAGGCTTTTTTGACATGTAATAACACACTGTTTATGAGATATTTAAACAGATTTCCCATTCTTCTCAGACTTTACTTTTCATCTTCAACTTAAAAACAACCACATTAAAATCAGAGGTTATACCTTGAAATTACCACAGATACCCAGCTGCTCAACGTCACCTCCCACTATCCAACCCGTTACAGCCCATTTCCCCCATCATCTATCAACATGTTAACATCCTAAAAATGATCTTACAACATGCAATACACATAATAATTCCCCCATTGCCCAATTAAATTTCCAAGTCCATCTTGATCATCACAATCTGTCAAATTCTCATGCAAGAATTACTGTCTGCTTCAAGATGTAAAATTAAACTTTTGTGAGGCTTTCAGACAATTTTCTATTTCCAACATTTATAATTCAAAACTCTGCAAGAGAAGAGACACTGTTGCAACTCAAATATAGATTGTCCTGTTCTGTTTCTGAAAAGTTGTTCAGATTTCACATTCTGAACTTTTTTTTTCCATCATTGCAGCTTCATCATTGTTTCAAAGCTGAAAGAGTATTTCAGACATTTGCATAAACAGTTGCCTTCTTCAGCTCTTTGCATATCTACATTGTACAGGTTCATTTTATACATTCATTCTTTCAAATTCTTGTTCATAGAATCCTTACAGTGTGGAAGCAGGCCATTCAATCCGTCAAGTCCACACTGACCCCTCCGAACGGCATCCCATTTGGACTCACCCCACTGCCCTATCCCTATAACCCAATATACACCATGGAAAATCCACTTAACCTGTGCATCTCTGAACATTTTGGACAATTTAGCACGGACAATCCACTTAACCTGCACAATATTTGACTGTGGAGGAAACCCATGTAGAGGTGTGGAGGACGTGCAAACTCCATCTTAACTCTATTTTTGTTTTCTCCACAGATACTTCCATGCCTGAATCAGACAACAAATTCAAACTCACGTAGACAATCGTCTGAGGGTGGAATCAAACCCGAATCCCTGGTGCTGCAAAGCAGCAGCGCAAATCACTGAGACACTGTGCCAGCCCCTTGGATGAATATTATCCAAACTTACCTTTTATCAATTTTTAGTTTATCCAGTATCTCAACTCTTTCACTAATATTTGGGCAACATCTTCATCATTAAAGACAGATACGTCCTCAGGTGTGCTCCCTGCTTTTGTGCACTTTGGTTCATAATTAACCTCAACCCTTTTTATTACATTTCTATTTACATATCTGGGAAAACTAAAAAAAATGACTCTACTATTCGTGAAAGCACAACAGAAACAGCAAGTTAGAGATTAGTTAGTCAAAAGACAATTATCAGCACATCCTGGAAAGACTTTAACTATCATCCATTTCTACATTTCACCGTCTCCTTCTCCACATTGTTCTCCTCTCTCATCCTCCCTTTTCCTTGGCTCTAAATTTGTTTAAGTTCTAAAACTTCTCAAAAAGGTTCTAAAGTAAAAGATTGTCACTCTGAAGCATTAACTATTTTTGTTTTCTGCACAGATACTTCTGGTTCAGCCAACAAGTTCAAAATACTTCCTTTTTAACGCTCACCAGCCTTCCATTCATAGAACATCGAACATAGCAAAGTACAGCACAAAACAGGCCCTTAGGCTCAAGTTGTTATGCCGAGACTTAATCCTCTTTTAAAATATAGTAACTTAACCTACGCACCCCTCAACTCACTGCTATCCATGTGCATGTCCAGCAGTCACTTAAATGTCCCCAATGACTTCGATTCCACCACCTCAACTGGCAATGCATTCCATGCATTCACAACTCTCTGTATAAAGAAGCTACCTCTGATGTCTCCTTTGTAACTTCCTCCTAATATCTTCAAACTATGACTTCTCATACCAGTCAATCCTGCCCTGGGGAAATGTCTATGTCAATTGGACTCTATCCATGCCTCTCATTATTTTGTACACCTTGATCAGGTCTCCTCTTTTCCTCCTTCTCTCCAGAGAGAGAAGTCTGAGCTTATTCAACCTTTCTGCACACAACAAGCCCTCCAGTCCAAGCAGCATCCTGGTAAATCTTCTTTGCACCCTCTCCAAAGCCTCTGTATCTTTCCTATAGTAGAGCGACCAGAATTGCACACAATATTCCAAGTGTGGTCTCACTAGCGACTTGTAGAGCTGCAGCAAAACCTCGTGGCTCTTAAACTCAATACCCCTGTAACTGAAAGCCAAAACACCATATGCTTTCTTTAAAACCCTATTCACGTGGGAGGCAACTTTGAGGGATCTATGTACTTGCACACCCAGATCCCTCTGTTCCACAATTCTGCCAAGAATCCTGTCTTAAATCCTATATTCAACATTCATGGGTCAAATTATTTTTAGCTGCTTTAAGAATTCAATTGACATCATTTATTATGCTCAAGCACAGTCATTTGATATTTCTGTTTGTCTAGTCTTTAAAGAAAATGTAATCATTTAGATTTCCCTATCATATTCAGAATGGGTTTAAATATTCCTCATTCATTTTGTTTTTGTTTCTGAAATGATTTTCCATTTCAGAATGCTCACGATTTTGGTAAATAGTCTTTTCTGAATTGTGCACTTGTGTCAACTCCTGGCAATGGTAGGCACAACTAACTTACCAATCATCTTATTTCGATGATTCATTTCAAGATCCTTCAGCTTCCTGCTGAGACTCGTCAGTCTTATTTTCTCTCACTGTGTAGTTCACTTCAATGGTAGATTCGTCTTTATCTGAAACAGTCTTGATAGTTGCAGTAAAAGGTGTTGGCAGTCTTGATTGCAGTAATGATATTACATTGTCTTCGTTAGTGCTCGAACTTGGCTGCGAAATCATTTCCAAGTCCAGCATACAGATGGTGAATGTGTAGTTTATAAACAACATCAATGATAAACAAATCATGTATCAAAACTTAATTTAAAATCACTCTGCACAATTATATTGGTGAACAAATTCCATCAATAGCTAGTATTATAACATTTTTAGTCAGCAAACCTTTTGCAGGTACATTTCTTCCTTAGCATGTAACTCTGAGCTGATATAATATATGACATGGTGACAATTCTTTTTGGTTCATATATGGCAAAAATGTGTGACTTTCCTTTAAATATAGCATCTACATAATATTGTTTATCCATGCCTGTCGTGGAGCCTGAGCCGATTGGTTAACTAGCCTGTCAATCTGGAAGGTCAGCATTGAAAGAAGCCAATTTCATGCAAAAAAATCCCGATTAACAGTCAGCTTGGCTAATCTATTGTTCTGATCAACAACAATTGATCACATAGGATGTGCCAGATTTTCCAAACCCTCCTTTCTTTCTTACCTTGTATGATGGCATGAGATAGGTATCTTTAATTCAACCTTTCTTTACTTCAGACCTCCAGCATCAGGTAAGGTAAACAAAATATCTAGTGCCC
>NW_025207823.1:0-4745 GCF_004010195.1 Chiloscyllium plagiosum | reverse complement strand
GGCCACTGCAGCGGACAGCTGAAACTGACAACCGGGAGCGGCAGGGACAGGCCACTATAAATGCCGGAGGAAACACCACAGAAGCGCTTCACAGGAGGCTCCCAAGCACTGAGGATGTCACCTAGACAGGGGACGAAACGTTTGTAACAAAAACTTCCAGCTCGGAAAACAGAACCACAGCATTCACAGTTTTGTTTTCCTCCTTTTCACTGAGTTTTTGTAGAAACCTCTCTGACAGTGAAATATATGTTTTTGGGCCTGCGCCTGTCACCTTGCATATGCAATGGCCTATTTACCTTCTGTTACTTCAGTTAGGTTCGCTATTTCATTAAATGACGTAGAAAATGGGTGCACATCCTTATCCTCAAACTTTGGTAGGGCCTGCAAAAAATTTAAGCATTTCCTTACTTGACTTTAGATTATCATTAGAATTTTTCTCATCAGAAATCTTTTCAGCTTCTAAAGGCCTCTTTTACATAAAACATTAGTCTAAGCTTAAATTATTTCTCTTTCTCTCACTTATTATGTCACATCTCTGGATACAGTCTTCTCGTTTCTGTCATTTTCAAATCTGTCTTCCTTTGCTGATACTGTTCTTTAAAATATATCTAATGGGCTTTCCTTGCCTTTCCCTATCCTTTGGAATTCCATCTCTAACTTTTTAATATTTTGTTTTCATGCTCGAGCTGCTTTCACTGTAAATCAGTAAGAACTGATTCCTTTCCTCAACACTTGATGTATCTGGTTTGTCGTGCAACTCCATCAAATTGAAACGTTGCCTTAGTCCTTCATATGCCTCTGCCTTCGTAGCCTTATCAGGCATTCAATTTATAACGTATTTACCAATTCAATTAAGCTTTTTTTTCTTGTTATTACCACAATGGATATCTCTGCCATTCAAGGAAAGCTTGAGCAGTCTGAAGTGCTAGTTTACTTTTTCTCAATATAAAACTTAGTAGTTCCTTTTAGCATTAATTACTTACACGAATTCCACACCTAATGTTATTCCAAAAATTCCTAGGTGAGCTCCCAAACTTTCTCAGAATTTGCTGGGGATTTTGTGCAGCTCATTGAGCCCCACTGCTCAAGTCTTCACAACCGTGAAAATCTGACGAAACCAGAGAATTTTCCATTTGTCCCTAACTGTCTAATTCAGGTGAAGCGAATATAAATGCCACATTTCTTTTTTAAGGACTATAAAATAACTACGTGTTGTTCACCAAGTGATTATTACCCAAATTCTGAAAGGAAATATGAATTGCTAATTTTTAACTTGCAACTTGCAACCTACTCCTTTTAAAATTCTATGAATATGAAAACAGGTACATAAAGTGACAAGTTAAGATACAAGTATAAGCGATCAATGAGGAAAATTACTTCAGAGAAATACACTTATCGCACCAGTTCATTTCACAGGCATCAATTGTTATTTTCTTTTGGCTCCTTTTGATTTCTTTCAACTCTTTGCTAATGACACAAGATTGTTGGGATACCCACTTGAAGTCTTTTTGTTTTCATTAATTGAGGATTATTCCTGTAAGAATGAGCAGATGGTTTTCCCGCATTCTCCTTCAACAGGCAAATTGCAGAACAAGCAATTTAAAAGGGAAATGATGAGAGAGACAGAGAGAGAGAGACAGAGAGATCCCAGGAGACATTTTGTTACTTCTCCACACAGGAGAGAGAGGGAGTCAGAAAGAGAGATAAATACTTTTTTTGGTCCATTAAAATGATACTGTTGTTTTCAATACACAAAGCTGTAGCCTTCTGCCTATGAACAAATCAGACGTTTGCAAGGCTCTCCTGGTCTCACAACATCTGATGATGATTTGCCTTGAAGAAGGCAATATTGAATATGCAATTTATTATCTGTTTAATGGAAGCTGCAAACACTTTTTAAAAATCCAGTTTCCTCGTTTAAAGCAGCATCTTTGCCATTTCTTACTTAACAGTCAAAGAAAAGGGATATCAATAAAAGACAAAGAATCAGGACAAATTTAAATGTGCCTTACAAAATCCGGTGAAGGAGGGAGAAGATGGATGGCTCATTTTGAGCCCTTTCTTTGTATGTGTAGTAAAACAATGCATTAGATTAGACAGTGGGCATGTCCACTTCTGAGGTGGAAGGTAGTATGACTCAATGACATTGCATTTTTGATTCAGTCAGCATGGAAACCATTTTTGTAATAAATCAACTTCATCGAAGTTTAGTTCTGTGGCTCCTTATTATTTTCCTTGCATGATAGAATATCTTGTTTCATTTGATATTCTGCAAACCAGGCATCCAGTTTTCAAAGAACGTGCTTGCATGTTTCTAATTCTGAAGGAGAGCGAGACAACAGTTCAACTCTGATAAGATCTTGAGAGATTGTGAGGCAGAAACTGACTGATATCCTGCACAACCACAACTCAGGAAGTTACCACCCCCACAATCAAAAATGCAAAAGCTGATGTTCTGCTTCTAGATCAGATATTATTTAAGTAATCAGATGGCCAATCCAACAGGTTAACCACACATCGTATTGATCACCAAGCTGTAGTGCACAAAGTATAGACTGTGGTCCTTATATATTTGGGCTAGAGTTTCTCTCCTGTATTTTAATCATTGCACAGTCCCTCGAGAATTCAAAAATTTTTTAAAAAATGATAATTAGTTGTACAACTAAAAGAAAGAATAACTGATGGTTTGTACAAATTGAACATTTTGCTTGTGTTGATTTGGAGATGAAACCTTACTTATTTGTAAGGAAGTGTGGGTGACTGCACTTGACGTCAACGCAAATGTTTATGGCGTATGGTATCAAGAAAGCCCAGCAAAACTGAACACTATTGGATTGGTAGAAATCCAAATTTGGTTGGAGACATACCTACCATAAAGAAAGACGATTGTTGCTGTAAAAGGTCAACTCTCTCAGTCCCAGAACATCACTGCAGAAATAGCTTCCGGTAGTGTCCCAAGCCCAAACAACTTCAGCTACTATAATGGGTTTCATTCCATCATAAGGTAAAACTTGGTGATGTTCACTGACGATTGTCCAGCCATTTGGTATCCTCAGGAGCTGGAGTACTCGCTGTCCCAGTAAAGCAATAGCTGAACAACATTCATGTTTGGGCTAATAAATGGCAAATGTCTGCACCCCCATCATGGCAGTTTCAAATGGCTGATGGAAGGGTGGGCCAGGCCCACAGGGGTGACCAGAGTGAGGGAAATGCGAGACAATGCAAGCCTAGGCTGGATGCTGCCATAGGAATTAACAAACAGGGTGGCAGCGAATATCCAGCTCATGGCCAATGCTATCCGTTGCCTGAAAATGGTAGAACTCAGACCAGCCATTGTGCACCAGTTGGAGCTGGTCATGTGGGTCATCTGTGCATACCCCTGCTCTGATCGCAGTTCATTTTGGTCTCAAGTTTCTGAAACTCCCTCAGATCCCGTGACCTACATCCTGAGCTGCCTCATGGGAATACCTTCGGTGTCCTCCTGCCCTGTGATGAGAAGTTTTTGTGTCAGCTGCTGATGCACACTACCCACATATACTCCATTCACTTCCATTACATGTCTTGATGCATGTTTTATTCATCCCCAGTGGAGGGCTCGATACATGGGAATCCTCCCGCTTTCCATCGGGAACCTGGGGTGGAAGGTGTTGCATGAAGCATTCCCATGTAACCGTAGATTGTGGTGGTTCTCAGATTCCCAGCTCAATTGTATATTTTATTGTGCTGTGGATTTCAAGAATCATGTGTATGTAGGTTGTGGGTTATGCACCCTGTTTTTAACTTTTCGAAAAGTCTTTTATTGTGTTTTTGGTTGCATTTAAGCCTCGTGCTTCTGATCTTTGGACATCCAGTTGGCCTGATTGTGGATAAGTTAGAGGACATCCTCCTGGGTCCGTTCCTGAACTTGTGCAAGTTGGTATTTACAACGTCTAGGTGAGAGTGAGAACTGCAGATGCTGGAGATTACATTTGAAGATATGGTAGTGGAAAAGCACAGCAGGTCAGCAGCATCCAAGGAGCAGGAGAATCGACATTTCAGACAAAAGCCCCTCATTAGCAACTATTACCAGATCTAGGCAGCGGGATGTTGAGGGGTTCATAATGCTGACTATCGGCACTTCTTTTCCTATATTTGTGTCTTGGTGTCTTTGCAGAGGGAGCAGACTGTCTTTACAAATACTCTTGATGGCCTTCGAGAGGGACCTGCTGGCAAATGATGCTAAATTAATTTAGGATATCTTGTTAGCATAGAAGAGTTAGACCATACCATCTCCTTCCATCCTGTACATCTCTATGACTCTGTGAGAGATGGGTACTGCAAATCCTTTCAAGTTTAGACCGCACCTCTCCCCCTCAGCTTGAATGTTTGCATTGCCCTTCATAGGCTTGACATGTAATTTTAATCAACTGGAAATCCTGGGTGATCGATTAGTCATCATTAGTGTGTGAAAATTACCACAAGTTAAATGGTGGGGGAAAAGCCTTCCAGTTGTGTGCGATAGTTTTTCTGTATATTAAGATAAGACAAATGGTAAATAGAATTCACACAAGTGTCTGGCAATTATAATTTCCTATAAGAGAGAATCCAATCATGCCCTTGACTTCTCATGTTTTCACTAGTGCCGTCTCCCCTACTAACTGCCTACTGGGTGATTACCATTGACATTAAACTCAAGTGAGATAGCCACAAAAGGATTGGGACAGTGAGTGGCACCCATACTTGGATTGCCACTCAGAGCTTTCTTT
>NW_025207822.1:0-13551 GCF_004010195.1 Chiloscyllium plagiosum | reverse complement strand
GGGAGGGCAGTGTGAGTGTGTGTGAGTTTGCAGGGAGGGCAGTGTGGCGAAATCGACCACAAACGCTCCTTCCTGTTGATATCCTCTGGCACACGCAGGAAATGATCTTGCAGCTGAATAGATCAGCGTGTGTGTGAATCGATGTGCCTTTCTCCTGGCCTTGATCGATAAGCTGGCCAAAACATCCACCGAGCCAAATTCTCTCCTGCAATTGTGGACCGAACAGAGCTGCGTCGTGTTCCTATAACCCCTGCCTTCCTTTGACACATGTATGTGAGCCAGAGCTACACCAATCTGCCCTTCAATGCACTCTTTAACACCCAAATTGATTTAAAATTGGCTTCAACTCATCCCCCAACCCCCTGCCTCATTAACCGTCCCCCACCATGATCAACATCCCGGGGGTTACTGTCTTCAACCCGAGAGAATCTAACCATCGTCCCCTTGACGTTCAATGGTGTTACCATCACTGAATCCCCCCCCCCACTATCAACGTCCTGGGGGTTACCATCTCCAACGAGAGAGAGAAACTAACCATCGCCCCCTTGACGTTCAATGGCGTTACCATCACTGAATATCCTCCCCACTATCAACATCCTGGGGGTTACCGTCTCCAACAAGAGAGAATCTAACCATCACCCCCTTGACGTTCAATGGCGTTACCATCACTGAATTCCCCCCCCCCACTATCAACATCCTGGGGGTTACCGTCTCCAACAAGAGAGAATCTAACCATCGCCCCCTTGACGTTCAATGGCACCAATATCCATACCCTCCACCATCACTGACACTCAGCCACAGCAGTGTGTACTGTCGATGGGAGAAGTGTGTGTGTGTGTGTGTGAGAGAGAGAGAGAGAAGTGACGTTTGTTCTTGGGAGAGGGATTGGTGGCCCAGGGGTGAAAAGCCCCTACAACGACACCAATCTGATCTTTCTGCAAGGCGTTCTCCCTCCCTTCGGAACAGAGTCAGGAGGTTCCCACGGCACAATGGGGGTTTGAGATGAGGTCAGGACTGGAGGGCACGGCTTTGACGGTGGGAGGGGAAGTGGAGCAGACGTGTGGGGAATGAGCTGCCAGAGGAAGTGGTGGAGGCTGGGACAATGACCACGTTTAAAAGGCATCTGGATGGGGACATGACGAGGAAGGGTTGAGAGAGATGTGAGCCCTTTCCGATCCACCCCAGCAGCTTTTGGGCGAGACTGGGGCGGATTGGAAAGTTCCTTGCGAAAGGGCGATGGCTAATTTCTGAAGGGGGTGTTCCATACGCTGGTCAAGGTCCTGCTGAAATTTGAACCAGGCACATTATGGACGTCTCAATTGGCCTCGGGGGTGCGGGGGGTCCTTCACTGGCTACAGAAATGGAAAGAGAGAGAAATGAAGAGAGTGAGAGAGGTATAGAGAGAGAGAGAGAAGAGGGAAAGAGAGAGAAATGAAGAGAGTGAGAGAGGTATAGAGAGAGAGAGAGAAGAGGGAAAGAGAGAGAAATGAAGAGAGTGAGAGAGGTATAGAGAGAGAGAGAGAAGAGGGAAAGAGAGAGAAATGAAGAGAGTGAGAGAGGTATAGAGAGAGAGAGAGAAGAGGGAAAGAGAGAGAAATGAAGAGAGTGAGAGAGGTATAGAGAGAGAGAGAGAAGAGGGAAAGAGAGAGAAATGAAGAGAGTGAGAGAGGTATAGAGAGAGAGAGAGAAGAGGGAAAGAGAGAGAAATGAAGAGAGTGAGAGAGGTATAGAGAGAGAGAGAGAAGAGGGAAAGAGAGAGAAATGAAGAGAGTGAGAGAGGTATAGAGAGAGAGAGAGAAGAGGGAAAGAGAGAGAAATGAAGAGAGTGAGAGAGGTATAGAGAGAGAGAGAGAAGAGGGAAAGAGAGAGAAATGAAGAGAGTGAGAGAGGTATAGAGAGAGAGAGAGAAGAGGGAAAGAGAGAGAAATGAAGAGAGTGAGAGAGGTATAGAGAGAGAGAGAGAAGAGGGAAAGAGAGAGAAATGAAGAGAGTGAGAGAGGTATAGAGAGAGAGAGAGAAGAGGGAAAGAGAGAGAAATGAAGAGAGTGAGAGAGGTATAGAGAGAGAGAGAGAAGAGGGAAAGAGAGAGAAATGAAGAGAGTGAGAGAGGTATAGAGAGAGAGAGAGAAGAGGGAAAGAGAGAGAAATGAAGAGAGTGAGAGAGGTATAGAGAGAGAGAGAGAAGAGGGAAAGAGAGAGAAATGAAGAGAGTGAGAGAGGTATAGAGAGAGAGAGAGACAGGAGAGAGAGAGATGATAGAAAGAGAGAGAGAGAGACAGGAGAGAGAGAGAGAGAGAGAACATAGAACAATACAGCACAGAACAGGCCCTTCGGCCCACGATGTTGTGCCGAACACTTGTCTGAGCTTAAGCACCCATCCATGTACCTATCCAATTGCCGCTTAAAGGTCACCAAAGATTCTGACTCTGCCACTCCCACAGGCAGCGCATTCCATGCCCCCACCACTCTCTGGGTAAAGAACCCACCCCTGACATCTCCCCTATACACAGACCCGCAAGGCGCCCCAGTTTGCAGGGAACAGGACTCTCTCTCGCACATTGACCCGCAGGACGTCATCGAGTCAGACTAGCTGTGGAAACAGAGCCCTCGTTCCAAACCGTCCCCCAAAGTGAACTCGTCCCTCCTGCCTGCTGTCCCTCCAGACACTTTCCCTCATGGAATTATCCGAATGGCTTTCGAACTTTGCAAAGTGCCCCACCCCCAGAAAATTCACTCCACGCGCGATTGTGCTCCCAAGGAAAGCGTCGTTTCTCTGTCGTTTTTGGAAGAGCGCGTGTAATTCTGGATGTAGGGAAACACAAAAGGCTGAACCTTAAGAATAACGCCCCCCCCCCCCCCCTTGGCGTTGAAATAACGCCCCCTGCCGTGTTACGACGTGGGGTGGTGAACCCCTCTGCTCAGCCACTCCGAAAACGTTCACCTCCCGCCGTAGCTTGTGAAATTCCGAATGCCGACGAGCTGTCCAGGATTTCACCAGTTCAAGTTAAAATGAACAACTTTGCTGGTTAAGATTTGAGCTGCGCGTGTGGTCAGCACTGTGGCCCCTCAGGGTTCGATCCCAGCCGCGGGTGACTGTCTGCGCGGAGTTTGCACGTGATAATATTAAAATGGCTTACAAGTCTTTTCGCTTAAACCTATCTTTTACCTCCCACTCGACAATACTGGCCCGATTAAAAATCCCGACTAAAAGAAAAACAAATCACGTTTCACCATTGTCTTCTGTAACTTTTCCCCTTGTCGAGTTTTCTCTCGACGTTCTGCGACTCAAGCTTTTTTATACACAGGTACCTTTCAGAGAGTTCTGCAGCTACCAATCCATACTTGCAAATGTGAGGTGACGCACTTAGGCAAGACTAATTCTCGAGCTAGTTATACAGTGAACGGAAGAGCCTTGGGAAAAGTTGATGGGCAGAGAGATCTGGGAGTGCAGGTCCATTGTACCCTGAAGGTGGCTGCACAGGTGGATAGAGTGGTCAGGAAGGCATATGGTATGCTTGTCTTCATCCGACGGGGCATTGAGTATAAGAGCTGGAAGGTCACGTTAAAATTGTAGAAGACATTGGTTCGGCCGCATACTGTGTACAGTTCTGGTCGCCACATTACCAAAAGGATGTGGACGCTTTGGAGAGGGTGCAGGGGAGGTTCACCAGGATGTTGCCCTGGTATGGAAGGTGCTCGCTATGAAGAGAAGCTGAGTAGGTTAGGATTAGATTAGATTAGATTACTTACAGTGTGGAAACAGGCCCTTCGGCCCAACAAGTCCACACCGACCCGCCGAAGCGTAACCCACCCATATCCCTACATTTACCCCTTTACCTAACACTACGGGCAATTTAGTATGGCCAATTCACCTGACCCTGCACATCTTTGGACTGTGGGAGGAAACCGGAGCACCCGGAGGAAACCCACGCAGACACGGGGATTGTTTTCATTAGAAAAAAGGAGATTGAGGGGGGGACCTAATTGAGGTTTACAAAGTCGTGGAGGGTATCGACAGGGCGGATAAACAAGCTTTTTCCCAGGGTGAAGGATTCAATAACCGAGAGGTCATGCTCTCAAGGTGAGAGGTGGAAAGTTTAAGGGGGATGCACGCGGCAAGTACTTTACTCAGAGGTTGGAGGGCGTTTGGAACGCGTTGTCAGCAGGGGTGGTAGAGGCAGGGACGGTAGATTCATTTAAGATCCGTCTGGACAGATGCATGAGTAGGTGGGGAGCAGAGGGATACAGATGCTTAGGAATTGGGCGACAGGTTTAGACAGTAGATTTGGATCGGTTCAGGCTGGGAGGGCCGAAGGGCCTGTTCCTGGGCTGTAAATTTTCTTTGTTTTTGTATGTCCTTGGCAGTTCTCCCCCTAATTGTTCGAAATGTCTGGTTTTTAAGCTCAGAACGTTGGATCGTTTGCTTGGCTTGATGTTATCCCAAACAGTGAAATTCATATACGATTGGATTTTGGTATCTTGGGGCATAATTGAAACTGATCAGGCGAATCTGAATTGGCTCTTGCTCCATCGCAACCCAACCGGCTTCACAAGTCAAAAGTTACATTTCGACATCTTTCAGCATACTCTGTGGCCGGCCAGAAATTTCAGCTCCCTTGAAGGGACAACTACATGTGCGGCACTTGTGGTTCAGTGGTTAGCACTGCTGCCTCACAGTGCCAGGGACCTGGGTTCGATCCCAGCCTCTGGACGACTGTCTGTGAGGAATTTGCACATTCTATACCTTCCCCGTGTCTGCGTGGGTTTCCCCCAGATGCTCTGGTTTCCTCCACAATCTAAAGATGTGCAGGTTAGGGTGAATTGGCCGTGCTAAATTACCCATAGTGCCCAGGGACATGCAGGTTAGGGTGGATTGGCTGTGATAAATTACCCATAGTGCCTAGGGATGTGTAGGTTAGGGTGGATTAGGCATGCTAAATTACCCATAGTGCTCAGGGATGTGTAGGTTAGGGTGGATTAGGCATGCTAAATTATCCACAGTGTTCAGGGATGTGCAGGTTAGGGTGGATTGGCCGTGCTAAATTACCCATAGTGTTCAGGGATGAACAGGTTAGGATGGATTGGCCGTGCTAAATTACCCATAGTGTTCAGGGATGTGTAGGTTAGGGTGGATTAGGCATGCTAAATTACCCATAGTGCTCAGGGATGTGTAGGTTAGGGTGGATTAGGCATGCTAAATTACCCATAGTGCTCAGGGATGTGTAGGTTAGGGTGGATTAGGCATGCTAAATTACCCATAGTGCTCAGGGATGTGTAGGTTAGGGTGGATTAGGCATGCTAAATTACCCATAGTGCTCAGGGATGTGTAGGTTAGGGTGGATTAGGCATGCTAAATTACCCATAGTGCTCAGGGATGTGTAGGTTAGGGTGGATTAGGCATGCTAAATTACCCATAGTGCTCAGGGATGTGTAGGTTAGGGTGGATTAGGCATGCTAAATTACCCATAGTGCTCAGGGATGTGTAGGTTAGGGTGGATTAGGCATGCTAAATTACCCATAGTGCTCAGGGATGTGTAGGTTAGGGTGGATTAGGCATGCTAAATTACCCATAGTGCTCAGGGATGTGTAGGTTAGGGTGGATTAGGCATGCTAAATTACCCATAGTGCTCAGGGATGTGTAGGTTAGGGTGGATTAGGCATGCTAAATTACCCATAGTGCTCAGGGATGTGTAGGTTAGGGTGGATTAGGCATGCTAAATTACCCATAGTGCTCAGGGATGTGTAGGTTAGGGTGGATTAGGCATGCTAAATTACCCATAGTGCTCAGGGATGTGTAGGTTAGGGTGGATTAGGCATGCTAAATTACCCATAGTGCTCAGGGATGTGTAGGTTAGGGTGGATTAGGCATGCTAAATTACCCATAGTGCTCAGGGATGTGTAGGTTAGGGTGGATTAGGCATGCTAAATTACCCATAGTGCTCAGGGATGTGTAGGTTAGGGTGGATTAGGCATGCTAAATTACCCATAGTGCTCAGGGATGTGTAGGTTAGGGTGGATTAGGCATGCTAAATTACCCATAGTGCTCAGGGATGTGTAGGTTAGGGTGGATTAGGCATGCTAAATTACCCATAGTGCTCAGGGATGTGTAGGTTAGGGTGGATTAGGCATGCTAAATTACCCATAGTGCTCAGGGATGTGTAGGTTAGGGTGGATTAGGCATGCTAAATTACCCATAGTGCTCAGGGATGTGTAGGTTAGGGTGGATTAGGCATGCTAAATTACCCATAGTGCTCAGGGATGTGTAGGTTAGGGTGGATTAGGCATGCTAAATTACCCATAGTGCTCAGGGATGTGTAGGTTAGGGTGGATTAGGCATGCTAAATTACCCATAGTGCTCAGGGATGTGTAGGTTAGGGTGGATTAGGCATGCTAAATTACCCATAGTGCTCAGGGATGTGTAGGTTAGGGTGGATTAGGCATGCTAAATTACCCATAGTGCTCAGGGATGTGTAGGTTAGGGTGGATTAGGCATGCTAAATTACCCATAGTGCTCAGGGATGTGTAGGTTAGGGTGGATTAGGCATGCTAAATTACCCATAGTGCTCAGGGATGTGTAGGTTAGGGTGGATTAGGCATGCTAAATTACCCATAGTGCTCAGGGATGTGTAGGTTAGGGTGGATTAGGCATGCTAAATTACCCATAGTGCTCAGGGATGTGTAGGTTAGGGTGGATTAGGCATGCTAAATTACCCATAGTGCTCAGGGATGTGTAGGTTAGGGTGGATTAGGCATGCTAAATTACCCATAGTGCTCAGGGATGTGTAGGTTAGGGTGGATTAGGCATGCTAAATTACCCATAGTGCTCAGGGATGTGTAGGTTAGGGTGGATTAGGCATGCTAAATTACCCATAGTGCTCAGTACCCATAGTGCTCAGGGATGTGCAGGTTAGGGTGGATTGGCCATGATAAATTACCCATAGTGCTCAGGGATGTGCAGGTTAGGGTGGATTGGCCATGATAAATTACCCATAGTGCTCAGGGATGTGCAGGTTAGGGTGGATTGGCCATGATAAATTACCCATAGTGCTCAGGGATGTGCAGGTTAGGGTGGATTGGCCATGATAAATTACCCATAGTGCTCAGGGATGTGCAGGTTAGGGTGGATTGGCCATGATAAATTACCCATAGTGCTCAGGGATGTGCAGGTTAGGGTGGATTGGCCATGATAAATTACCCATAGTGCTCAGGGATGTGCAGGTTAGGGTGGATTGGCCATGATAAATTACCCATAGTGCTCAGGGATGTGCAGGTTAGGGTGGATTGGCTGTGCTAAATTACCCATAGTGCTCAGGGATGTGCAGGTTAGGGTGGATTGGCCATGCTAAATTACCCGCACTGCCCAGGGATGTGCAGGTTAGGGTGGATCGGCCATGCTAAATTACCCATAGTGCTCAAGGATGTGTAGGTTAGGGTGTATTGGCTATGCTAAATTACCCATAGTGCTCAGGGATGTGCAGGTTAGGGTGGATTGGCTGTGCTAAATTACCCAGTGTTCAGGGATGTGCAGGATAGGGTGGATTGACCATGCTAAATTACTCAGTGTTCAGGGATGTGCAGGATAGGGTGGATTGACCATGCTAAATTACCCATAGTGCTCAGTGATGTGCAGGTTAGGGTGGATTGGCTGTGCTAAATTACCCATAGTGCTCAGGGATGTGCAGGTTAGGAATAAATGTCGAGTAATGGGAAATGGGGTTGGGTGGGGTACTCTCCGGAGGGACGGTGTAGCCTTGTAGGGCCGAAGAGCCTGTTTCCACGCCACTATGATTCTCCATCTACAACTTCATAATAACCCCTACATCAGGTCACCCCCTTCGACCTCCTACGCTGCAGTGAAAAAAAAAATCCCAACCTCTCCTTGTCACTGAAACCGGACCCCTCCCGGTTCCCAGCAGCCTGCTGGTAAGTCTCTTCTGAACCCTCTCTGGCTTCAGTGGACCCAGTATCCCAGAAGCGGCCTTCTATGCCACCTCAACATGACGTCCTAACTCCTAGACTCAAAGGACTGAGCGATGAAGGTGAGCGTGCCAAATGCCTATTTAACCACCCTGAGATGCAGTCTGCAAAGAATGATGTACCTGAGCCTCTCCCCTGGGTCTCTCGGTACTCCAACGCCACCCACGGACCTACTATTAGTTGGATACGTCCTGCCTGTGCACGTTTTACCCCTCGCATTTGGTCGGAGCTACATCGAAGGGCCTGTACTGCGATGGGACGCTCCGTTTGGCCAAACTGAGCTCTGCCCTCCCCTTCGCAATCTTCGTTAACCTTCGCCCCGGCCCACCGATTTCCGAGTCGGCTCCCAAAAAAAACGCGCTCGATATACTTTACGGTCGATGATTGGGGGCGGGAGGCGAAAGGAAATATTTTCGGGGACAGGGGTGCAAGCAGGGAAATTAAAATCAGCTCGGGGCCTATCGCAGGCTGCATTGACGGTTCCCAGTCGGATAACGAAATAAAGTGTTTTTAATCTTGTACAACAACACATTAATTACACACACTCGCACGCGCGCACACAGACACACACACATGTCTAACACACTCAGTTGATTAAAAAATGCACCTCACCTCCCGGAATAAAGATTAGAACTGACAGATGTGTAAGATGTTTAGAGGAGGGGGGTGGAGGGGAGGCAGAAGAGGTATTTACAATACTCGGAAGACAAATTAAAGTGCCCATCAGTCTCTGGCATGGAATCGGAGGACCCGATTTCAAATTTAACGCCACTCCCTCCTCCGCCACCAACAAATAAATTTGAGGGGGGCGAAGGAGGGGAGGAGGAACGTGGTCAGTAACGGGATACACACACTGGGTTGGACAGAGAGGCCCGCCATCTTGCCCCCCCCCACTCCCCTTTCAGCGAGTTTATTCAGGCTCCAGGCCTGGCAGTAGCGACTAGGCCCCGCAGTGTCTCTTCAACCTTAGCGATCTCTCTGGATGCCATTTTGTTCCCCCCACCCCAACCCTGAGCGGTCTCGGTGATCCCGGAGCGTAGGGCCTGCCCTGAGAGGGTCCACGGTGCCAAACTCACCACCGCCCCCAAGCAGTGGGAGAGCCATCCCAAGATGGCCGCCCGTTCGGCAGAGGTTTGGCAATCAGGGGGCGCGCACTTCGAGAGAAAGACAACAGAAACTGGATCAAAAAAGTGCTGTTTTTTTCCCATCCACCCCTGGCCAACTTAAGAGAAGCAAAGGGTTGGGTGGAGAGGGAGGTGGCACCAAATGAAAAATAAAAATGGAGGGGGGGGGGGACCAAAATAAAAATGGAGGGGGGGGGGCAGAAAAGAAAATAGCTTCACTTTCAGGGCTAGGGTTGGGGTGGAAGATAATAGAAATTAGAGCGTACGCTGGCAGCTCTCCAGAGGAGAATTTGGAGGATGGTCAAGTTGCCATTTTGAATCAGGCCATAACCTTCACTTGTAGCGTTCGGGCACCTGGGCAAACTTCCCCAGGTGTTTCAGGGTCTTGCGAATCCTGTGATGGCCGACAGGAAGGCTCGTTCGCCGTTGCAGGCTCCCAACAAAGCTTAGGGGGTGGGGTGGGTGGTGGGGGCTCGTCCGGGATCAATTAGCTGGTCAAGACAGCTTGGTTCTCTTGAGGCCAGTGCTGAAGTAGCCGTCACCGCTGGCGACGCCCTGGGCATCTGAGTCACTCCCGTTGCCGCTGCTCCAGTCCGTGTCGCTGCCCTCCACGTCCACGTCCTCGTCTTCTGCAGCAGCGATCGTGGAGAGAAAGGTCAGACAAAGGTCAACGACAGGGAGAGTAAATTAAAAAAAAACAACCCCCTCACCGTCTCCGTCGTACCTTGGAATAATCACCTCTGGGTCTCAGTGGAGGGTGTGTAACGAGATCTCGGGATGGGTTGGTTGGAGAAAAAAATAAGTTTAAAAAAAAACAGGGGGGCCCTCATGTGGTGCAGGAAGGAGCGTCCTACCTGGGCAGCCCAGCTGCAAGGTGGGCCTGCTCCACAGGGGTGTGCGGCCCATTTCCGAGCACGAAAAAGCGGTTATAGAAAAATAAAGGGGTCCTCTTGTGGTGCAGGGGAGGGAATTGTAAGAAACGAACGCGCGTACGGCCACAGCCACGGGCCAGTGAAGACTACCCAGGAGGGAAGTTACCTCGATCAGAATCGGAGGGCTCCAAGGAGCCAGTGCTGTCTGTTCGGCCCATCTCGACGCCTAGCAGCAGCTCCAGCTGCCTCTTCAAGTGCCTCTGCTGCGACTGGAGCTGGTCGATCTGGTGGCGGGCCCGCTTGCTCACCTCTTCCAGGGTCTACCCGAGAGAGAGAGGGACAGAGAGAGAGCTGGAGAAGAGTCCCTCACACACACACACAAACACATACACCCCCCCCAGGTAGTCGTCTGGCACATTATGTCCATACCAGTCGATGAATACCTCGTCACACTAATCCCACTCTCCAAATTTTGATTCCTAAACCCATTGACTGTTCCACCGCATGTTTTAATGTGATTATGGTTTTTGCCTGTATTACCCTTTGAACTCGTGGGTTCCAGAACCTCACCACTGATGAGAAAGTTGTTCCAGGTGTCATAGTCAATATTTTTTCAATAATTAGTACAGCATTTCTTTTTGTGGGAGCTTGCTACATGTAAATTGCCTGCTATGTGTCAACACTGACTGTACTTCCAAAGTACTTTATTGGCTGTAAAGCATTTTGGATCTTTCTGTGGCCATAACAGTTACTATATAAATGCAATTTAATTTTAATAACTCAATAGTTACTCATAGAAATCTAATGTTATATCACTGGGATGCTTTTTTGCCATTATTATGGCAATAATGTTTTTTTCAAATTTAAAAAAAAGTTATGATATTTCAGCTACTTTAATCCCATGTGTATCACTGATGATTTGTATTTACTCTGTGGAAATTTTAATTGAGTAGAAGATTTTACTGCATTTTACTTTCTGATTTGCTGTTTGAGAATACTTCAGTGTAATTGGCTGCCAACTCCCTGCGGTGATATCACTGTTACTGTATGCCTAGTGTTTGTCTTGATCTTGCACATATCAAGAAAGGGAAACTTCATGCCTCAGAGATCACTAGATAGCAGAAAATCCCTTTAATACTTCAAAGTACTCTTTTGGTATGATCCTAGATATTGAATATTGTTAGATATTATTACTGGAGCGAATCATAGATTTACATTTAAATAGTTCCCATTTCTGTCTTTGTTCACTCCTTTCCTCAGCAATATTTTGTGTTTGATTTTGTCTACTTTCTGTGGTTTTATTTACCCTAATGAAGAAGAGCATATCTTCTCAACATCACAACTATTGATCTCACCCTGCTTGGCTGTTGTATGGAACCCCCTACGTGTTAACCCCTTAAAGCCAAATACATAACAATATTGTCAAATTTGATGGAATTTTAATGCATTTACTTTAGGGGAAATTTGGCATGTTAATATGCTGCAGTTTTTCTTATCTGCGATGTTTTGTGTTATGTTGCTGAAAATATTACTGATGAAATACTTAGCAGTTGTAGTAAAATCATGCGTATACTTAGGATGAAGAAGATTATGAGTACCACATATGCTTGGTCCAGTTCTTGTTGGATTCATTTGGATATCAAAGTTGAAACTTTATTGCTGGAACAGCACAGCAGGTCAGGCAGCATCCAGGGAACAGGAGATTCGACGTTTCGGGCACAGGCCCTTCTTCAGGAATGAGCAGAGAGTGTTCAGCAGGAGAAGATAAAAGGTAGGGAGGAGGGACTTGGAGGAGGGGAGTTGGAAGTGGAGGAGATGCGGTGGAGGGCACCGTCGACCACGTCGCCTTCCTGACCTGCAGTCTTCTTGTTGACCTCTCCGCCTCCATCCTACTCCGACCTATCACCCTCACCTTGACCTCTTTCCACCTATCACATTTCCAACTCCCCTCCTCCAAGTCCCTCCTCCCTACCTTTTATCTTCTCCTGCTGAACACTCTCTGCTCATTCCTGAAGAAGGGCCTGTGCCCGAAACGTCGAATCTCCTGTTCCCTGGATGCTGCCTGACCTGCTGTGCTGTTCCAGCAATAAAGTTTCAACCAGTAAGTCAAACCTCCTCTCTAACTCATCAAACCTCTTTCGCAATCTGTCGAGGCAGTGATGGAAAATGGCAGTTACACAGTTATTTTACATCAGCCTTTATTGTCGAAAATGTAACATCTACAGCACAACCCACATCCACTGCCCATTCCCCACCTCAGCAAAAAACTCAATCAAAATTGTGAAACACGACCTTCCATTGGCAAAGCCATGTTTACTGACTTGTGATAACTTATTTTTCTCAAAGTATATGTTTAACTAACTTGTATTATGATTTCCATCAGGTTTCCCACTGTTGATACAAGTTTCATCAGTAAAGTGATGCAAGGGATCAGCAACAGTGATAACAAGCAGTACTTGCTCAGGAATAAACTGCTAGGTGACGCCCAGTTTGGGTTTCGCCAGTGTCACTCAGCTCCCGATCTCATCACAGCTTTGGTACAAACATGGACAAAAGAGCAGACCTCCAGAGGTGAGGTGAGAGTGACAGCGCTTGACATCAAGACTGCATTTGGTCAGTTATGGCATCAAGGAGTCCTGGCAAAACTGTAATCAATGGGTATCAGATGGCAAACTCTCCGCTGATTTGAGTCATCCTCATGAGACCCAACAATGTTCAGTTGCTTCATCAATGACCTTCCCTCTGTCATAAAGTCAGAAGTAAGAATGTTCGCCGATGATTGCACAGTGTTCAGCACCATTCGCAACTCCTCAGACACTGAAGCAGTGTATGCTCAAATGCAAGACCTTTACAATATCCAGGCTGGTGTCGACAAGTGGCAAGTAACCTTCACGCTCCACAAATGCCAGGCAATGACCATCACCAATAAGAGACACTCTCACCAAGGCCCGTGACATTCACTTTATTTCCTTCACGGGATCCTCCACTGTCAACATCCTCGGGGTTACCATTGACCAAAACTCAACTGGACTCACCACATAAAGACAGTGGCACAAGAGCAGGTCAGAGACTAGGCATACTGTGTCAAGTAACTCATCTAATGACACCCCAACTTCTAACCACCATCGCCAAGGCACAAGTCAGGAGTATAATGGAATACTCCCCACTTGCTTGGATGGGTGCATCTCCAACAACACTCAAGAATCTTGACACAATCCAGGACAAACCAACCCACATGATTGGCACCGCACCACACAGGGAAAAAGTCCCAGCATGTCCAATCTCTCCTTGTAACTCAAACCGTCCAGTCCTGATAACCTACTCGTAAATCTTTTCAGAATTACTCCTACTTTAATAATATCCTTCCTAAATCTGGGCGTCTTGAACTTTATACAGTGCTTTAAAAGTGGTCTTACCAACAAGACATCCCAACTCCTACGCTCAATGTTCTGATCAATGAAGTCAAACGTGACAAACACTGCCTTCACCACACTGGCTACCTGTGACACCACTTTCAAGGTAGGGTGTATCTGAACCCTACGCTCACTACCCTCCCAGGCAAATATTCCAGACCCGCA
>NW_025207821.1:12010-13549 GCF_004010195.1 Chiloscyllium plagiosum | reverse complement strand
TCAATTGCATCAAACCACACCAAGTTTTTAAACAGTAAAACCAGATGAAACTCTGTACCAGCCTAAGTATTCGAAGAAAGACCATGAGATGTAGTTCTATCGAACTGCAGAGATCTCTTTCCAAAATCCGAGCGTTTATAACAACATTTACACAGCTTTCCCACCGACTACAAAAAAAGTTTCAGAGTTGGCTCATAAATCTATCGATGCTTTCCCCTCTCCACACCCGCATTCTTTTTCATGATCGAATATTGCTTCAATGCACCTTTTTTCCACATAATGTACACATATCTTAATGCGACTAACAATCAAGGATATACAGAATAGGAACAATAGTTAAACCGTTGGTCCATTGTTTTGTTCTCACTTTCAATCTAATGATGGCTGATCTTATTAACTCTGCACCATACTCCTGCTCTCCGACCATGCAGATATTCTTGATGTTATTCTACATTTTCGTCTCCACATCCTGAAGTGGCACATGGTTGCCCAGGTTCACCAGTCTCTGAGTGGAAACATAAGTAATATCTCAATGCACAGTAGCCTCCCTGTCCTTAATACTGTGGCCCGTTGTTTTAGATGTACCAGTCTGATCATGCCTGCTTCCAATCTGCCACTCTGGCAGAGTCTTATTTATTTCAATGAGATGTCCATTTATTTTCCTAAACTCCATGTGATACAGGCCCAGCTGAACGAAGCACTGCCCTCACAACAAGCATATCAGTCGAGAGATCAGTCTTATCATCGTTCACTGCACTCGTTCACTGTCAGGTTTATCCTTTATGAGATAAAGAGACAAAACTGCACAAAATACTGCTCAATGTTCACGATGATGTCTCCACAAGGTTCTGTACAGCTGCAGTAAGGCAACATTACAACGCATTATGTATCTTCCCAACTGTCAATCTTCTCCGGTATTATTGTTTTTCCTGACTCGTGTATGAGTGAATGTGGGCTGGGTGGGGCGATTTTGATAAATAACGTTGTGGTTGGCATAGAAAATGCGCGGGGTTGGCAGTGAGAAGGAAGATTTTCTGTGACATGAAAATATTAGTAGAATGGTCAGATGAGCAGATGAATGGCAGATGAAATTTAACTCTAATAAATATGAGGTATTGCACTTTGGAAGAAGAAACCATACAATTGAGGACTTAATGAATGGCAGCACACTCGAAAGCTAAGAGAGTGCTTCTCCAAAGACCCCTGAATGCAACTGGACAGGGTATTACTGTAGGAGAAAGCGAGGACTGCAGATGATGGAGATCAGAGCTCAAAAATGTGCTGCTGGAAAAGCGCAGCAGGTCAGGCAGCATCCAAGGAGCAGGAGAATCGACGTTTCGGGTATAAGCACTTCTTCATGAATGAGGAAGGTGTGCCAAGCAGGCTAAGATGAAAAGTCGGCAGGAGGAACTTTGTGGAGGGGCGTTGGGAATGCGATAGGTGGAAGGAGGTTAAGTTGAGGGTGAGAGGCCGGAGAGGGGGTGGGATGGAGAGGTCGGGAAGAAGATTGCAGGTCAAGAAGGCGGTGCTGAGTCCGAG
>NW_025207821.1:0-11608 GCF_004010195.1 Chiloscyllium plagiosum | reverse complement strand
TCACAAATTCACCTGCACCTCCACACACATCATTTACTCCATCCGCTGCACCCGATGTGGCCTCCTCTACATTGTGGAGACAGGCCGCCTACTTGCAGAACGTTTCAGAGAACACCTCTGGGGCACCCGCACCAACCAACCGAAACGCCCCATGGCGGAAGACTTTAGCTCCCCCTCCCAGTGCGCAACGGACATGCCTGCTCCATCGCCAGACAATGGCAACACGACGCCTGGAGGAAGAACGCCTCATCTTCCGCCTAGGAACCCTCCAACCACAAGAGATGAATACAGATTTCTCCAGCTACCTCATTTCCCCTCCCTCCACCTTATCCCAGTCCCAACCTTGGAGTCAGCACCGTCTTATTGATCTGCAATCTTCTTCCTGACCACTGCGCCCCCACCCTCTTTCCGGCCTATCACCCTCAGCTTAATCTCCTTCCACCTATCGCATTCCCAACGCCCCTCAACCAAGTCCCTCCTCCCTACCTTTTATCTTAACCTGCTTGGCACACCTTCCTCATTCCTGAAGAAGGGCTTATGTCCGAAACATCGGTTCTCCTGCTCCTTGGATGCTGCCTGACCTGCTGCGCTTTACCCGGTTACTACTGTAGGGGGCCATAGACACAGACGTATGTTTATGAGTCGAAGTAAAGATTGTAAGAACTGTATAAGTCTTTGGTTCGGCCAATATGGACGGCACATTATAAGAGGGAGGGAATCGCGCTGAAGAATGTGCAATGGGAATTCATCATGATGTTCTTAGAAAAGAAGCATGTTAGTAATTAAGAGACATAGGATTGCTCGGAATCGTTTGCTTGAGACATGAGAAGGCTTATGGGGCATATTGTATGATAATAACATCACTAGAATCATGGACAGGGTGGGCACAACGCAACATATTTATTCAACAATACATTTCTGCATCTTATGTTCGCCATCAGTTTCCATACAACTGCTCTGATACTATCGTCTATATTATCAGAGTTTGTATGCACCATCCTTCCTGTAAAATGTAACCACATGAGCTATTCTCCAGTTCTGTAGCATCTCCCATATTCCAAGAAAATAAAATTTGGGTCAGGGCCTTTCCTCCTTTGACTCCCCATCAATATTGAGATATAACTCAAGTGCGCTTGGAGATTGTCCAATTTTATGTTCGCCCAAGCAATCAATTCGTGCCCGCATCTTCTATCATTCTGCTCAAGTTATTAACAGACCATCTTCTGGTATTCTATATCGGCATTCTCATTCATAGAAGCAAAGAACCCCAATAATGTGGAAACAGGCCAGTCGGCCCAACAAATCCACATCAACCCACACGGCATCACTATTGTGCTTCATTTCCATTGACTGAAGAGCTATTGTACAACTCCTTGAACACAATGGGCAATTTAGGATGGTAAATGCACCGAACCAGCATGTGCAGGGAAACCAGAGCATCCAGAGGAAATCACTCAGAGAGAATGTGCAAACTCCGCACAGACAGTCGCCTGAGGCTGGAATCAAATCCCAGTCACTGGTGCTGTGAGACTGTTGCTCTGAGCCGTGTGCTGCCCAAAAGATTGAAGTAAGCAATGCATTGACCTGGAAAAGAAACTGGGCGTCGCACACGGCAGGCGAGAATTCTACCACTGAAAAAAAATCCATTTGAGTATTCAACTGTACCACATTAACTACTTCTCAATTATTGGAAAAAACAACGCCTCATCTTCCGCCCGGGCACTCTACAGCCCTCAGGACAGAATATTGAGTTCCCCAATTTCAAAGAATCTCCCTCCCCTTTCCCCAAATGTCTTGTCAGCCCCTCCCAACGCCTTCAGCGCTTCCTGCCACCAAACGGATTCATTCCTCCCCATGACCAAGAAGGTCGTACCCTCCACCTATCTGCGCTTCTCCACCATGCTCCGACTCTCCCTGCATCTGCAACTCCCAATTAAACCCACCCCCACACCTGAGATTGGATTACACATGAAACATCGTTTTCCTCACCTCCTCAGGCAGCCGGGCTTGCTGTGTTGTTCCAGCATCCTGCCTTTCTAGTCTCATTTAAATCTGGCTACAAGAAATACCTTCAAACAGTTATGAAAGAAATGGTAGTTCTAATGTCCATCTCATAATTCAAATATCATGTCCTCAAATTTTGCTGTTAATTCCTAGAAATCAAACGTTACGTTCTTTAGACAAGATTCCAAAAGACTCCCCACAGATGATGACAAGTTTAACTGATTTGTGCTTTGACACACGTTCTGCCTTCATTTAAAGTTCGGATTGCGTTAGCAACATTCCTGTTATCAAAATGACTTTCTAATTGAAAAGTGCATTGTAAAATAGCATATTGATCACCAATGTTATCATAATGTTAATTGCTGCGTTATCCGAAATTCTGGGTATAAAGTTCAAGATAAGCTGCGAAGAAAAGCCTGGGGACTTTGGGTTAGTGAGCCTAACATCTGTCGGACACTGGTTACTTGAGAAGATTCTTAAGGATAGGATGTAGATACATTTCGAAAGACAGGGTTTGATTTGAAGTAATCAGCATGGTTTTGTGCGTGTAAAATCACGTCTCACAACTGTGTTCGAGTTCTTTCATGAAATGACCAGGAAACTTGATGAGGGCAGGCGCAGTATACATGAATTTCAGTGAGGCCCAAGAGAAGGTTTATATGGTAAGTTGCTCTGGAATCCAGAAGGAGTGGCAAATTAGATACACAATTGGCTTAATGTTAGGAAGCAGAGTATATGCTTGTTGGACTGTAAACCTGTGAATGCTGGTGTCGCTCGGGGGATCTGGTCCATTGCTATTGCTTATCTGAATCAATAATTTCAGTGCAACAGCACAAGGCATGATTCATACTTCTGGAGATGACATTAAAATAGGTGACGCTGCGGATAGTGAGAACGTTTATCAGAAAATGCAATGAGACCTTGACCTCCTGCAGAAGTTGGCCAAGAAAAAGGCCAATGAAGTTGAGCTCTCTCGCTCCCTCCCTCTCGCTCCCTCCTCATCTCTCTCTGTGTTCCTCACGCTTCCGTCTCTCGCTCACCCTCATCTCTCTGTGTTCCTCACATTTCCGTCTCTCGCTCACTTTCTCATTCTATTTCATTCACGCCACTCTCCCTCCCGTCCCTCTCTGTCTCTCACCACCGCCCGCTCTCCCTTTCTCTCTCTCTCCACCTCGGTTTCCATTTCTCTCAGTCACCCCTCCCTCTCTCCTTGTCTCTCCCTCTAACCCGGACGCTCTCCCTTTCTCCCTTCCATCTCTTTCTCTCTCCATCCATCCCTCTTTCTCCTCTCTCTCCCTTTCCCAATATCCTCCTTTCTGTGTCTCTCCCCGCCCCTTCTCCCCTCACCTTTTGTCTCACACCTCTCTTTCCACCTTTTCTCCCTCCCCATCCCTCTTTGTCTCTCACCTCTTCCTCCTCTCTACCACAACCTCCTTCTCTCTCCGCCTCTCTCTCTGGTTCTATCTCTCACTCCCCCGCTGTGTCTCTCTATCCCCTCCTCCTCTCTTTCTCGCCATCCCTTTTTCTCTCCCCTTCACGCTCGACCTCTCTCCTCTGCTGCCGCACGTTCACGTCCCTCCCTCTCTCCATCCTTTCTCCCCTTCTCTCCCTCATGCCTCCCCCTTCCCTCTCTCCCGTTCCATCTCTCGCTGCACACCATCCCTCTTTCTTCCCTCCTCCATCTCAAGCTCGACCTTTCTCCTCTGCTGCCGCATGTTCACGTCCTTCCCTCTCTCCATCCTCTCTCGCCTTCTCTCCCTCATGCCTCCCCTCCTTCACACTCTCCCGTCCTCTCTCTCGCTGCACACCATCCCTCTTTCTTCCCTCCTCCATCTCAAGCTCGACCTTTCTCCTCTGCTGCCGCACTTTCACGTCCTTCCCTCTCTCCATCCTCTCTCGCCTTCTCTCCCTCATGCCTCCCCTCCTTCACACTCTCCCGTCCTCTCTCTCGCTGCACACCATCCCTCTTTCTTCCCTCCTCCATCTCAAGCTCGACCTTTCTCCTCTGCTGCCGCACTTTCACGTCCTTCCCTCTCTCCATCCTCTCTCGCCTTCTCTCCCTCATGCCTCCCCTCCTTCACACTCTCCCGTCCTCTCTCTCGCTGCACACCATCCCTCTTTCTTCCCTCCTCCATCTCAAGCTCGACCTTTCTCCTCTGCTGCCGCACTTTCACGTCCTTCCCTCTCTCCATCCTCTCTCGCCTTCTCTCCCTCATGCCTCCCCTCCTTCACACTCTCCCGTCCTCTCTCTCGCTGCACACCATCCCTCTTTCTTCCCTCCTCCATCTCAAGCTCGACCTTTCTCCTCTGCTGCCGCACTTTCACGTCCTTCCCTCTCTCCATCCTCTCTCGCCTTCTCTCCCTCATGCCTCCCCTCCTTCACACTCTCCCGTCCTCTCTCTCGCTGCACACCATCCCTCTTTCTTCCCTCCTCCATCTCAAGCTCGACCTTTCTCCTCTGCTGCCGCACTTTCACGTCCTTCCCTCTCTCCATCCTCTCTCGCCTTCTCTCCCTCATGCCTCCCCTCCTTCACACTCTCCCGTCCTCTCTCTCGCTGCACACCATCCCTCTTTCTTCCCTCCTCCATCTCAAGCTCGACCTTTCTCCTCTGCTGCCGCACTTTCACGTCCTTCCCTCTCTCCATCCTCTCTCGCCTTCTCTCCCTCATGCCTCCCCTCCTTCACACTCTCCCGTCCTCTCTCTCGCTGCACACCATCCCTCTTTCTTCCCTCCTCCATCTCAAGCTCGACCTTTCTCCTCTGCTGCCGCACTTTCACGTCCTTCCCTCTCTCCATCCTCTCTCGCCTTCTCTCCCTCATGCCTCCCCTCCTTCACACTCTCCCGTCCTCTCTCTCGCTGCACACCATCCCTCTTTCTTCCCTCCTCCATCTCAAGCTCGACCTTTCTCCTCTGCTGCCGCACTTTCACGTCCTTCCCTCTCTCCATCCTCTCTCGCCTTCTCTCCCTCATGCCTCCCCTCCTTCACACTCTCCCGTCCTCTCTCTCGCTGCACACCATCCCTCTTTCTTCCCTCCTCCATCTCAAGCTCGACCTTTCTCCTCTGCTGCCGCACTTTCACGTCCTTCCCTCTCTCCATCCTCTCTCGCCTTCTCTCCCTCATGCCTCCCCTCCTTCACACTCTCCCGTCCTCTCTCTCGCTGCACACCATCCCTCTTTCTTCCCTCCTCCATCTCAAGCTCGACCTTTCTCCTCTGCTGCCGCACTTTCACGTCCTTCCCTCTCTCCATCCTCTCTCGCCTTCTCTCCCTCATGCCTCCCCTCCTTCACACTCTCCCGTCCTCTCTCTCGCTGCACACCATCCCTCTTTCTTCCCTCCTCCATCTCAAGCTCGACCTTTCTCCTCTGCTGCCGCACTTTCACGTCCTTCCCTCTCTCCATCCTCTCTCGCCTTCTCTCCCTCATGCCTCCCCTCCTTCACACTCTCCCGTCCTCTCTCTCGCTGCACACCATCCCTCTTTCTTCCCTCCTCCATCTCAAGCTCGACCTTTCTCCTCTGCTGCCGCACTTTCACGTCCTTCCCTCTCTCCATCCTCTCTCGCCTTCTCTCCCTCATGCCTCCCCTCCTTCACACTCTCCCGTCCTCTCTCTCGCTGCACACCATCCCTCTTTCTTCCCTCCTCCATCTCAAGCTCGACCTTTCTCCTCTGCTGCCGCACTTTCACGTCCTTCCCTCTCTCCATCCTCTCTCGCCTTCTCTCCCTCATGCCTCCCCTCCTTCACACTCTCCCGTCCTCTCTCTCGCTGCACACCATCCCTCTTTCTTCCCTCCTCCATCTCAAGCTCGACCTTTCTCCTCTGCTGCCGCACTTTCACGTCCTTCCCTCTCTCCATCCTCTCTCGCCTTCTCTCCCTCATGCCTCCCCTCCTTCACACTCTCCCGTCCTCTCTCTCGCTGCACACCATCCCTCTTTCTTCCCTCCTCCATCTCAAGCTCGACCTTTCTCCTCTGCTGCCGCACTTTCACGTCCTTCCCTCTCTCCATCCTCTCTCGCCTTCTCTCCCTCATGCCTCCCCTCCTTCACACTCTCCCGTCCTCTCTCTCGCTGCACACCATCCCTCTTTCTTCCCTCCTCCATCTCAAGCTCGACCTTTCTCCTCTGCTGCCGCACTTTCACGTCCTTCCCTCTCTCCATCCTCTCTCGCCTTCTCTCCCTCATGCCTCCCCTCCTTCACACTCTCCCGTCCTCTCTCTCGCTGCACACCATCCCTCTTTCTTCCCTCCTCCATCTCAAGCTCGACCTTTCTCCTCTGCTGCCGCACTTTCACGTCCTTCCCTCTCTCCATCCTCTCTCGCCTTCTCTCCCTCATGCCTCCCCTCCTTCACACTCTCCCGTCCTCTCTCTCGCTGCACACCATCCCTCTTTCTTCCCTCCTCCATCTCAAGCTCGACCTTTCTCCTCTGCTGCCGCACTTTCACGTCCTTCCCTCTCTCCATCCTCTCTCGCCTTCTCTCCCTCATGCCTCCCCTCCTTCACACTCTCCCGTCCTCTCTCTCGCTGCACACCATCCCTCTTTCTTCCCTCCTCCATCTCAAGCTCGACCTTTCTCCTCTGCTGCCGCACTTTCACGTCCTTCCCTCTCTCCATCCTCTCTCGCCTTCTCTCCCTCATGCCTCCCCTCCTTCACACTCTCCCGTCCTCTCTCTCGCTGCACACCATCCCTCTTTCTTCCCTCCTCCATCTCAAGCTCGACCTTTCTCCTCTGCTGCCGCACTTTCACGTCCTTCCCTCTCTCCATCCTCTCTCGCCTTCTCTCCCTCATGCCTCCCCTCCTTCACACTCTCCCGTCCTCTCTCTCGCTGCACACCATCCCTCTTTCTTCCCTCCTCCATCTCAAGCTCGACCTTTCTCCTCTGCTGCCGCACTTTCACGTCCTTCCCTCTCTCCATCCTCTCTCGCCTTCTCTCCCTCATGCCTCCCCTCCTTCACACTCTCCCGTCCTCTCTCTCGCTGCACACCATCCCTCTTTCTTCCCTCCTCCATCTCAAGCTCGACCTTTCTCCTCTGCTGCCGCACTTTCACGTCCTTCCCTCTCTCCATCCTCTCTCGCCTTCTCTCCCTCATGCCTCCCCTCCTTCACACTCTCCCGTCCTCTCTCTCGCTGCACACCATCCCTCTTTCTTCCCTCCTCCATCTCAAGCTCGACCTTTCTCCTCTGCTGCCGCACTTTCACGTCCTTCCCTCTCTCCATCCTCTCTCGCCTTCTCTCCCTCATGCCTCCCCTCCTTCACACTCTCCCGTCCTCTCTCTCGCTGCACACCATCCCTCTTTCTTCCCTCCTCCATCTCAAGCTCGACCTTTCTCCTCTGCTGCCGCACTTTCACGTCCTTCCCTCTCTCCATCCTCTCTCGCCTTCTCTCCCTCATGCCTCCCCTCCTTCACACTCTCCCGTCCTCTCTCTCGCTGCACACCATCCCTCTTTCTTCCCTCCTCCATCTCAAGCTCGACCTTTCTCCTCTGCTGCCGCACTTTCACGTCCTTCCCTCTCTCCATCCTCTCTCGCCTTCTCTCCCTCATGCCTCCCCTCCTTCACACTCTCCCGTCCTCTCTCTCGCTGCACACCATCCCTCTTTCTTCCCTCCTCCATCTCAAGCTCGACCTTTCTCCTCTGCTGCCGCACTTTCACGTCCTTCCCTCTCTCCATCCTCTCTCGCCTTCTCTCCCTCATGCCTCCCCTCCTTCACACTCTCCCGTCCTCTCTCTCGCTGCACACCATCCCTCTTTCTTCCCTCCTCCATCTCAAGCTCGACCTTTCTCCTCTGCTGCCGCACTTTCACGTCCTTCCCTCTCTCCATCCTCTCTCGCCTTCTCTCCCTCATGCCTCCCCTCCTTCACACTCTCCCGTCCTCTCTCTCGCTGCACACCATCCCTCTTTCTTCCCTCCTCCATCTCAAGCTCGACCTTTCTCCTCTGCTGCCGCACTTTCACGTCCTTCCCTCTCTCCATCCTCTCTCGCCTTCTCTCCCTCATGCCTCCCCTCCTTCACACTCTCCCGTCCTCTCTCTCGCTGCACACCATCCCTCTTTCTTCCCTCCTCCATCTCAAGCTCGACCTTTCTCCTCTGCTGCCGCACTTTCACGTCCTTCCCTCTCTCCATCCTCTCTCGCCTTCTCTCCCTCATGCCTCCCCTCCTTCACACTCTCCCGTCCTCTCTCTCGCTGCACACCATCCCTCTTTCTTCCCTCCTCCATCTCAAGCTCGACCTTTCTCCTCTGCTGCCGCACTTTCACGTCCTTCCCTCTCTCCATCCTCTCTCGCCTTCTCTCCCTCATGCCTCCCCTCCTTCACACTCTCCCGTCCTCTCTCTCGCTGCACACCATCCCTCTTTCTTCCCTCCTCCATCTCAAGCTCGACCTTTCTCCTCTGCTGCCGCACTTTCACGTCCTTCCCTCTCTCCATCCTCTCTCGCCTTCTCTCCCTCATGCCTCCCCTCCTTCACACTCTCCCGTCCTCTCTCTCGCTGCACACCATCCCTCTTTCTTCCCTCCTCCATCTCAAGCTCGACCTTTCTCCTCTGCTGCCGCACTTTCACGTCCTTCCCTCTCTCCATCCTCTCTCGCCTTCTCTCCCTCATGCCTCCCCTCCTTCACACTCTCCCGTCCTCTCTCTCGCTGCACACCATCCCTCTTTCTTCCCTCCTCCATCTCAAGCTCGACCTTTCTCCTCTGCTGCCGCACTTTCACGTCCTTCCCTCTCTCCATCCTCTCTCGCCTTCTCTCCCTCATGCCTCCCCTCCTTCACACTCTCCCGTCCTCTCTCTCGCTGCACACCATCCCTCTTTCTTCCCTCCTCCATCTCAAGCTCGACCTTTCTCCTCTGCTGCCGCACTTTCACGTCCTTCCCTCTCTCCATCCTCTCTCGCCTTCTCTCCCTCATGCCTCCCCTCCTTCACACTCTCCCGTCCTCTCTCTCGCTGCACACCATCCCTCTTTCTTCCCTCCTCCATCTCAAGCTCGACCTTTCTCCTCTGCTGCCGCACTTTCACGTCCTTCCCTCTCTCCATCCTCTCTCGCCTTCTCTCCCTCATGCCTCCCCTCCTTCACACTCTCCCGTCCTCTCTCTCGCTGCACACCATCCCTCTTTCTTCCCTCCTCCATCTCAAGCTCGACCTTTCTCCTCTGCTGCCGCACTTTCACGTCCTTCCCTCTCTCCATCCTCTCTCGCCTTCTCTCCCTCATGCCTCCCCTCCTTCACACTCTCCCGTCCTCTCTCTCGCTGCACACCATCCCTCTTTCTTCCCTCCTCCATCTCAAGCTCGACCTTTCTCCTCTGCTGCCGCACTTTCACGTCCTTCCCTCTCTCCATCCTCTCTCGCCTTCTCTCCCTCATGCCTCCCCTCCTTCACACTCTCCCGTCCTCTCTCTCGCTGCACACCATCCCTCTTTCTTCCCTCCTCCATCTCAAGCTCGACCTTTCTCCTCTGCTGCCGCACTTTCACGTCCTTCCCTCTCTCCATCCTCTCTCGCCTTCTCTCCCTCATGCCTCCCCTCCTTCACACTCTCCCGTCCTCTCTCTCGCTGCACACCATCCCTCTTTCTTCCCTCCTCCATCTCAAGCTCGACCTTTCTCCTCTGCTGCCGCACTTTCACGTCCTTCCCTCTCTCCATCCTCTCTCGCCTTCTCTCCCTCATGCCTCCCCTCCTTCACACTCTCCCGTCCTCTCTCTCGCTGCACACCATCCCTCTTTCTTCCCTCCTCCATCTCAAGCTCGACCTTTCTCCTCTGCTGCCGCACTTTCACGTCCTTCCCTCTCTCCATCCTCTCTCGCCTTCTCTCCCTCATGCCTCCCCTCCTTCACACTCTCCCGTCCTCTCTCTCGCTGCACACCATCCCTCTTTCTTCCCTCCTCCATCTCAAGCTCGACCTTTCTCCTCTGCTGCCGCACTTTCACGTCCTTCCCTCTCTCCATCCTCTCTCGCCTTCTCTCCCTCATAACATCAAGTCTGATCTCTCTTCATCTTCTATGCAGCTGTAGCATTGTAATCTGCACTCTGTTCTGTTACCCTGATGCATTTTGTATGGTACAATCTGCCTGTACAATTCCATTTTAATAATAAAAATCAATGATTTCCCACCTCCAAAGGGTTTCCCTCCTTATGCAGCCAAGATGTAGTTTTCCACTTCTTTGTGGACAAAACAAATGTTGTGCCAACATTCACAGCACAACATACAATGCAAAACTCTTGCACATTCTCTTAAATAAACCCCTATGGCTGTGGGCTTAATATGTCCTTTTACCAAAACTGCAATTAGGTTATGAGATTCCCAATCTTTTAAAAGTCTTAAAAATTCTTCTAACTTTCTTCTTCTGTTGGATTATTTCCTCATATTTTTAAAATTTGAATTTTGTCCCCTTTTCCCATACAAGTCTTGCTCTCTGCACTCTGAAAGTTGCCACCCAGATTGACAGGGTTGTTAAGAAGGCATACAGTGTTTTAGCCTTTATTAATAGAGGGACTGAGTTCTGGAACCAGGAGGTTATGCTGCAGCTGTACAAAGCTTTGGTACGGCCACACTTGGAGTATTGAGTACAGTTCTGGTCACTGCATTATAAGAAGGATGTGGAAGCTTTGGAAAGGGTGCAGAGGAGATTTACTAGGATGTTGCCTGGTATGGAAGGCGTGTCTTACGAGGAAAGGCTGAGGGCCTTGAGGCTGTTCTCGTTAAAGAGAAGAAGGTTGAGAGGTGACTTAATAGAGACATACAAGATAATCAGAGGGTTAGATAGGGTGGACAGGGAGAGCCTTTTTCCAAGTATGGGGACGGCAAACACAAGGGGACACAACTTTAAAGTGAGGGGAGATAGGTATAAGACAGATGCCAGAGGTAGTTTCTTTACTCAGAGAGTAGTAAGGGTATGGAATGCTTTTCCTGCAACAGTAGTAGATTCACCAAGTTTAAGTGTATTTAAGTCATCATTGGACAGGCGTAGGGACGTACATGGAATAGTGTAGGTGGGATGGGCTTCAGATTAGTATGACAGGGCAGTACAACATCGAGGGCCGAAGGGCCTGTACTATGCTGTAATCTTCTATGTTCTATTACAAGTACTTTGCCAAAAATAGTAACATTTCTGCAACTTTTTAAAAATCTGTTTTAACATTCACTGCAATATATTAATACCAAGATCAATAATTATCAATTAATTATTTCCTATTTTACATCCTGAATCATAGTTCATGTTGGTAACAAAGAAATAGTGACTAGAAGGAAAGAGATTCTGCGTACTCGATTTGCTAGGAGCTATACACCAAATTAAAAAGCAGAACCTCAAAGGTAACAATCATTGGAGTATTCCCTGAGTCACATGCAAATTGGTAGAGGACAAAAAGATGAGTGAAATGAATGCATGATGCAAAGACTGGTGTGCGAAAAGTAGGTTCTAGTTTGTTGGGCACCAGTAGACTAAATTAAAGACAAGAAGATAATAAAAGGACAAAATTAAACCTCTGTATCCGGATATATGTAGCGGATTGAAACAAAACAGATGAATTGATTGTACAAATAGCAATAAATATAATCTTATAGCCATTATAAAAGCAGGGCTGCAGGACGCTGTAGCTGAGGAACTTAATATTAAAGG
>NW_025207820.1:12298-13548 GCF_004010195.1 Chiloscyllium plagiosum | reverse complement strand
ATTGTCGACCACAACAAAAGGATCAAATTGCAAACCATGTTTGGGCGCCAGTGTGGGATTCTCTGGTATGGGCCCGGAGCTCACTGGCATGGTGTGCCACAGTTCGTTTGACTTTCTCACCATCCCCCAATTTTGCCTGAAAAATATTTGTGTTTCAAATTGCTGAAAGTTAGAGCTGATACCAGCGCAAGGGCATTCAGGAGGGACTTGGGCACCATCAGAAAGGCATGGGCACCAATTTTGGAGAGGTTAAAAATCGAGATTGTACAGAAGGTAGGATTTGGAGTGCAGATAACTTGGAGCGTGGGAGGGCTGGAAATCCCTTGGCTATAAATAGAAACAGACATCTTGGGTGTCACCACTTGCACTTTTATTAAATTGCTCACTCATCGATCACTACACAATGTCCAAAAATAAACCCTTGATTCTATTCAGCAGCTAAATCGGCAACGTAGAAGTCTGGCACCATTTTCCTGTCCTGCGGAAGCTTGCTGGCCATCCTGCAGGGTGGAGATGCCAGTCAGTGCCAGCACTGTCCACGGGATGTCTGTCTCTGGGCGGTCACCTACCATCAGTGCTCGGGAGGGATCGACGGCGCCCGCCCCTCCTTCACTGGCAATGCAGTCAAACATAAACCAGCTGGGATTCCCGATCACCTCGGCCTTGCATCAGGAGGCCACCTCCAGGGCTGCTGACAGGCTACCGATGCCTGGAAGGAAAAATGGGAAGAAGCAGTTGGGGAGCGGGAGTGCGGGGGGGAAACAATAAGGCCTTTAGGTCGCATTAACCTGACCACAGTGCATTGCAAATGGAACGAGGGGCGATTAGAGAGTACTGCTAGTGGTTTGGAAGGGGGAGGGGATGATATTAGGGGGTCACTACCAAGAATTTGGAGGGGAGTGGAGTGACATTAGGAGTCACAGCCAGGCATTGGGAGGGAAGTGACATAAGGGGTCACTGCGAGGTGTTAATGTCATTAGGGGGGGTCAATGTCAGGACTTGGTGAGCACAGTGACATTCAGCATCAATGCTAAGGGTTGGACAAGCAGGTGAAATTAAGAGCTGGAAATGTGTTGCTGGAAAAGCGCAGCAGGTCAGGCAGCATCCATGGAACAGGAGAATCGACGTTTCGGGCATAAGCCCTTCTTCAGGAATGGGGAAAGTTTGTCCAGCAGGCTAAGATAAAAGGTAGGGAGGAGGGACTTGGGAGAGGGGCGTCGTAAATTAAGAGGTCACCGCTATGTGTGCGC
>NW_025207820.1:2276-5452 GCF_004010195.1 Chiloscyllium plagiosum | reverse complement strand
TCACACATTCTCAGTGACCTGTCATAGTGATTCATGGTTAATTTAAAACATGACTGCATTAATTCATTGTTAATTAAAGAATGGAAAGCTACATTACTGGCCAGAGTGTGTGCAGGCATTGGCAGCAACAGTCTTATTGGTAGAGGAGAGTCGGAAACGTACTTTTTGGTGAGCCTTAATAGTCAACACCCCACATCAGGTACGGACCATACTAAATCAGAAAGCAGGACAATGGCTCACAGACTCTCGGATCTTGAAATATGAGACAATCTTAATAGAACAGGATGAGCTTGTGTTAGTCACAGACAGTTGCTTGAATCCAGCTGCATTTCTTTGGCAGAGAGAGAGGGGGTGGCCCCTGGCCATCCAGAACATGACTGCCTTGATATTACTGAATATCAGACTAAAGTGTGAATGAACTTAAGAGACGTACCGTTGCATGTGAGAGCTCGGTTGTTTATCGACGGGCCCTCCCGGACAATTAAGGGTAAAAGGCACAATGGATATGCTGTAGTAGACTGGATAGAGGGAAGCGTTATCGAGACTGAAAGACTGCCTAATGGCTGGTCAGCCCAAACTTGTGAACTCTATGCCCGAGAAAGAGCTCTCAGAACCTTAGAAAACAAAAAGGAACAATATATACAGACTCCAAATATGCGTTTGGAGTGGTACATACCTTCGGAAAAATTTGGCAAGAAAGAGGACTGATAAATAGCAGAGGAAAAGAACTAGCTCAAGAAAAATTGATAAAACAAGTGCTGGAATCCCTGCTACTCGCGAGAGAAATAGCGATAGTCACATCAGAAGGGGAATGAACCGGAAGTAAGAGGAAATAGACTGGCCGATGAGGTACTTAAAGAAGTGACCCTGAATCCACAAGGAGCAGTGATATATTCCCTAATAACTACAATTTCAGATCTTCAGGGTGCCCCGTTGTTTACTGCAAAGGAGGAAAAAGGACTAAAAGATTTAGGAGCTGCAAAGGCAGCAGATGGGCGCTGGATGTTACCCGATGGGAGGGAAATGTTGAATAAAATGATGATGCAAGAGATTATGGCTGTCCTACATCAGGGGAGTCACTGGGGAGCGCAAGCTATGTGTGACATAGTGTTAAGGAAGTACGGATGTAAAGGGATATACACCTTAGCCAAGCAGGTATGCGCAGGATGCCCGACTTGCCAAAAGATTAATAAGAAAGTAACGAGAGGGGGGCCAAGAGGTGGAAGAAACCCTGGGGTCGGACCTTTTCAAAGAATACAGATAGACTACACAGAATTACCCCCAGTAGGGAAACAAAAGTACTTATTAGTCCTAATGGATCACCTAACTGGGTGGGTGGAGGCATTTCCAATGTCCTCAGCTACCTCGAAGGGAGTAGTGAAAACTCTTTTAGAACATGCAATTTCTCGATATGGAGTGGTGGAAAGTATAGATTCAGACCAAGGTCGCAATTTTACCTCTAAGATCCTACAAGAAGTAATGGCGGGATTAGAAATCTCTTGAGAATTCCACACTCCTTGACACCCGCCTTCCTCTGGACGGGTGGAACGAATGAATCAAACTTTAAAGAAGCAATTGTCTAAGCTAGTCCTAGAGACTCTATTATCATGGACAAAATGTTTACCTATCGCGTTGCTACGCATTAGGACTGCACCTAGATATGATATAGGCCTCTCTCCTTATGAGATGATGTTTGGATTACCTTTCTTGGGTGGAAGAGGGGAATTACCAACTGTAGAGTCCAATGATAAGTTTTTAAAGAACTAGATTGTGGCGCTCGGCTCTTCTTTGTCTGTCCTTAGGAAAGATACCAAACACCACCCGAGCTGGGATGGACCAATCCTAACCCTCCTGACTACTGAGACAGCTATCCGAACTGCTGAGAAAGGGTGGAGTCATCACACTCGCGTTAAAGGTCCTGTGAACGCCCCATTGGCGGAGTGGCACGCTCATCCTACAGACAACCCTCTGAAAATTAAGCTGAGAAAGAAGGAATGAACTGAGACAAAAGACTCTTTTAACATTTGATGATATCTATTGTTATTAATTGTAAGGGCTGTGTGGACTCACCTCTTCCTGGCGCCTAAAAGATTAAGATAGGTAGACAGGACGATAGGCAGGGGTCAGAGATGGGTGGGTACTGGTATAGCATTGTAACATTAGTTGTACTAACTGTACAAGGAGCGGGGAAAAATCACTTCACGTCACTATGCCAAAATTATGCTGAACAAAAAGACAGAGATCCCACACCATGGTGAATCTGGGATCCCTACCTCGGTAATACCGCTCACCAAAGGAGAAGTGTACAATGTACAACAATTTGACTCGGGCTCAAATGATACAAACTGGAGTTTTGACAGGGGTAAATATAACTTTCCTGGTTGGTTCCCTGGACCAGCCCCAAAAACCCAGGGTGCTATCGATGGTCTTAGGGTTTCCCCACCGAAAGGAGCAATAGATACCACCTGTTTCTGTAATCAGAATGATGCCACACCCTTCCGATTAGGAAAATCATCTTGTGTCCACACCAGCCAAGTCACTGCCACGACCACTCCCCGAATATTAAACGGAACATATTGGGTATGTGGCCTGAAGGCTTATCCATTTATTCCCGGGGAAAAATACATTCGTGTGACCGAATGTATAGGAATGCATGCATGTTATGATGTTGAGGAAACACTGCCTCAAAGCCAGAAATGCTGGAGTGGCTGCTGTTACCTCGCTTATATAGTCCCTCACCTCCGATTAGAAAAACATGAGCCCAACCTGAGAAAGGAGGGGGAATAAGACGTAAGGCCCGAGAGGTCTCTGACTATTCCCAAATTACGGCACTGCAAGGGCAGGGGTAGAGATACAGAAACTGGCGGCTGCCCTTAAGAAGTTAATTAATGATACCGTCGACGCAATGGGAGAAACTCAGTCCCAAATATTGGCCATAACCACTGAAAAGATTGCCATGAGACTAACAGCTTTACAGAATCGAATGGCTTTGGACTATCTCTTGGCCAAAAAAAGGGGCAACCTGTGCGCTGATTGGTAAAGAATGCTGCACAGAAACGGCGAGATTGTGAACCTCGGCACTATAGGGTGAAAAGAGGGCAGAAAATAAAATTGGTAATTATATAGTTCCTCACCTCCAATTAGAAAAATGTGAGCACAACCTAAGAAAGGAGGGG
>NW_025207820.1:0-2070 GCF_004010195.1 Chiloscyllium plagiosum | reverse complement strand
AAACAGATAAAGTGAAAGGAACATCAAGATCCAAGTTTAGCAAAATCTTCCTTATGTCAGCACTTACAGAGGGAAAGGTTGCCAACTTGGAGAGAAGGGGGCAATAAGGGCGGAGTGCAGCTGGGTAGTGGTAGAATACAATAAGAAAGATTGGGTAATGTAAGAGTTCGGGAGAGGTGACCTCACGCAGCTCTAAAGTATAACTGTGTACTAGTTTGAATGTTCATTGCTCATTTTCTTCTGCATTTGATGCCCTTTCTTGCAAAATCGTAGAATAAATTGTCTTGTTTCCAGTTTTGGTGGTCTCGTCTAAATTTTATTAAATTTATTTCTAACACTTTCCCACAATAACTTAAGGTTTCATAAAATAAAGGTGACATCTCAGCTCACGCAATGCATTAATGGTGTGAGGTTGGAGTCTGTCTGCATTCCAGCCTTGACTCAGACCAGTTCTTCTTCCAAACTAGGAGTCTGTCAAATGTCGCATGAACTGACTGACGACAGATTGTGTGCCTCTTGAGCAAAATAGAATGTGTCTGCAAATACAAGTTCAGTCCATGTGTGTGAGGGAGAGAGGGAGTGAGACCGTGTGTGTGAGAGTGTGTGTATGTAGAAGAGAGGGAAAGAGTGTAAGTGTGCCTGTGTGTGTGAGTGTAATGGAGTATATGCCTGTGAAAGGATGTGTAAGTGATTGTGAGTTTGGGTATGTGTGTGTGTCTGAGAGAGAGCGCATGTGTATGAGAGAGGGTCTGTGTGTATATGTGTTTGTGTTGTATAGTGGGGTCACCTGTACTGTGATATGAGCCCAGGCTCCCAGTTGAGGCCATCCTCATGGGTACCAGACTTGGCTATCAGCCTCTGCTCAGTGTCTCTGTTGTGTATCCTGAAGTCTGCCTTGGAGGATGATCACCCGAGATCCAAGGCTGAGTGTCCTTGACCGCTGAAGTGTTCCCGAATGGGAGGAAACATCCCTCCCTGTTGATTGCTGCGCGATGTGCATTAATCCATTTTCGTCGTGTCTGCTTGGTCTTGCCAATGCACCATGCCTTGGGGCATCCCTGCCTACAGCGCATGAGATAGATAACGTTGGCCGAGTCACATGAGCACCTGCTGCAGGTAAGTGGGTGGTGTCCCCACGGGTAATGTCAGTGTCCATGTCAACACTCTGATATATCTTGCAGTGGATGCCATGACAGGGTTGTACAGTGTTGTGGCCTATGCTGTCCTGAGGGTTGGATGGTTTGCTGTGAACAATGGTCTGTTTAAGGTTTGGCGGTTGTTTGAAGGCAAGACGTGGAGGCAAAGGGAAGATTTTGGCATGATGCTCATCCTTATCGATAATGTGTTGCAGGCTGTGAAGAACAAGGCTTGGATCGGCGCAACATCGAGGGCCAAAAGGCCTGTACTGCGCTGTATTGTTCTATGTTCTATGTTCTATGTTTCTCCGTTCCCGGGAAGTACTGGACAATGAAGGGTGCCCTATTGGTCGCATCCCCATGTCTGTCTGCTGAGGAGGTCATTATGGTTTCTCGCTGTGGCACATTGGAACTGGCGATCGATGAGTTGAGCACCATATCCTGTTCTTACGAGGGCATCCTTCAGCACCTTCAGGTGACCGTCACATTCCTCCTCATCTGAACAGATCCTGTGTATGCATACGGCTTGTGTGTAGGGGATGACTGTTTTAATATATTTAGGGTGGAAGCTGGAGAAGTGCAGCATCGTGAGGTTATCCGTGGGTGTGCGGTAGAGTGAGGTACTGAGGTGCCCATCCTTGATGGAGATGCATGTGTCCAAGAATGAGACTGACTCTAAAGAGCAAGTCTGATAGTGAGATGAAACCTGTTGATATCATTGTGTAGTTGTTTCAGTGACTCCTCGAGATGGGTCCAAAGGAAAAAAATGTCATCAATATATCCAGCGTATAGAGGTGGTTGGAGGTTCTGTGCATGAACTTGTGCATGAAAATGTTGGCATATTGGGGTGCAAACCATGGGGTCCCCATGGCTGTTTAATACAATTATCCGAATACCAATTATCCGAAAATCGGATTATCCGAAGCAGTTCTCG